>NC_081169.1:8403936-8703936 GCF_012432095.1 Onychostoma macrolepis
GTGTGTGTGTGTGTTTGCTCCAGTGGGGGATGGTGCGATAGCAGCAGGCTGTTATCGATGCTCTGATCTGTCTGTCAGGTTTTGGCTGGGGTGCATGGGGATGGGATGGCAAGCTGCTCATGGGACAAACACCAAGGTTAGACAAGGGCAACCCAGCCCAGTGCAGCATGAGAACGGCCCCTCCCAAATACACACACAAAATGCCCTTCAATCTTATCGATTTTTGTTGAAATAACGAGACGCCATGCTGCTTTGGGGTCAGATTGCTGATGCCACTCAGTGCTCTGCTGCTCAGCATCCCAGAATCCCCATGCTAATCGCTATAGCAGCATACTTGAACTCTGTTACCCGATCTGAGCCCAGTGGGTCCTGGCAACCTCTTGGATTGTGGGCCAGGTTTGGATTAGGTTTTCATGTCTAATTTCAATTTTGCTTCTGGTTGTAATTAACAGAATAATTTAAGTAATATATAGTTTTCATCATTTGCCATCTATAAGAGAGCACATAAACTTCATCTCCAGAGCTACTCTGATAGTCACTTCACCAGCATTTCATTTGATAAAACTACAGTATCCTTATATCATGTACACACAGAAACTCAAATGTCTTCATGATAACCCATCATAATAAATATTTGGTTTAACTTGAAGAAATTGTGACATAATTATGCTAATATTTTACAGTAGAATGCACCTCTAATAATAGTAATAATAATGATAGTGCTGTCAAACGATTAATCGCGATTAATAAAAGTTAATAAATGTTTTTGTTTACCTAATAAATGTGTGTGTGCTGTATACATTATGTATATATAAATACACACACATACAGTAAATATTTTGAAAATATTTACATGTATTTACATGTGTATATGTTTCTATTCATATAATTTATATTATCTGTAAATATATTTAAAATATAAACATAACATTTTTCTTAAATATATGCATGCATGCGGGTGTATTTATTTATATATATGCTTTTTGATTACTAAAATTTAAATGTAACCATTAAAACAGAATAATCCCATTACATTCAAAAGGGGAAAAAATAATTTGGGAAATAATTTAACAGATTTCATGTTGCCCCACTTTGGGGTCTTAGATTAGCTTGATTCATAAATCAACCTACTTACAGTTGATACGGCATATTAGGTATGAAAAAGTAATAAGACCCAAGACACACTTTACCTTTTATTTTTACACAGACCTCTACAGCATACACAGCTTAGCCATGTTATAATACACAATGCGTTACAAGTCACAATTTTATTAGCATTAAAGCAAGAGTTGAAAATTCACCATACTTAGGAAGTCAAACAGGAAGCAGTTTTAAATGAAATGAAGTCATTGGCTTCATACTTTCCTACTATATAGTATAGGCGATAAACAGTATTTGAAATGAGTTGTGTCACTAAATTCACAGTATTCATAAAACAGTAAGTGAAAAGTACTTGGATGGCCTACTACTGTTAATATTCTGAAGTGCGCATCTAATGGACACTTTACTGTCCCATGAGGCTAAGGGAGAGGAGTTGTGAAGCGGCGCAATTGATGCTGGTAGGTCACATGACAATGACAACATGACAAATGTAGCACTTTCAGATTTCATTCATACTACACTCTAAAAAATGCTGGGTTAAATACAACCCTGCGCTGGGTAAAATATGGACAAACCCAGCCATTGGGTTGTTTTGACTCAGCGGTTGGGTTAAACATTTAATCCAACTGTTGGTTGAAAACAACCCAGTTGCTGGGTTTGTCCATATTTTACCCAGTGCTGGGTTGTATTTAACCCAGCATTTTTAGAGTGCAGGGATATTACCTTTGGCCGTTAATGCCCAATGAGATCATCCATTCAGAAATAGCACAGTTATCACATTTATGTCACTGACGAATGAAAAGACGGATGTAATTTTGCTCTGTGCGTGGTGTGCTCGTAGATCTTCATGTAAATCTGTCTTAGCTACCAGGAGTGGATGAAAAGTGAGTCAAAATGAAAATGGAAAGAGCAGAGAGCCTCTATCAATCATAGTGGCATTTACATCACCAAGCTCTAAAGAATTCCAACTATTTCCTTCCCTATGAAAGAGACACCTGGCCTCTCATAAGAAAATCGCTAAATTATCTATCACGCTGTATGTTCATTAACAGGTGTCTGCTTATGTGACTGCATATAACTTATATGAATGTAAGGTAAAGGTAGTGGCCTAACTGTATAGTGAACATGATTGAGCTGTGGTGCTCATGTGAGAGATTCAGGTTCGATCCCAGCTGTGTTGTGTCCTGATCCCATCCCCCATTTTCTCCCCTACAATGTCAAGTCTCAGCAACATTATCTTTATCCAATAAAATTTCTAAAAGCCCTGAATTAATATATTTATATAAAAGTTGAATTAAAATATATTTTAAATTAAATTAAATTAAATTAAATTAAATTAAATTGGAGCAAGAAACGAGAGAATTAGAGAATTCTCTAATTCTCATCCAAATAATTCTACTATTATTTTCTGTAGTCCTATGTAAGAATTCATATAATATATCAATAATTTCATACATATTTATAATAAATTAATAGAATATATTATCTATCTATCTATCTATCTATCGTATCTGTTACTACGTTAATATATAGATATATTCCCTCATCCCAATAATTGTATTAATTAAAATATTATATTATTTATATAAAAATTTAAATTTTGTATACTGTAAATATAAATATATTATATTATATTATAAATAATAAATAAAATCAATATATCTGTAATATACTGTATCTATAATATATCTAATATATCGGTAGTTGACCAAATGTAATTTTCAGAAATATAATCATAAATATCATAAATATGTAGTTGACCAAATCTAGTTTTCGGGTAGTGCAATTAGTTTTTCTGTATAGCTCAAACAATAGATCATGGTCCTATAGTAACAACGCTAAGGTAATGGGTTCGATTCCTAGGGAAAGCAAGCACTGCTAAAATGTAAATGGGTACATTGAAAGCAAAGTAAGTCACTTTGGATAAAAGTGTCTGCCAAAGGGATATTTCACCTAAAAATGAAAATTCTGTCATCATTTACTCACCCTCATGTCGTTCCAAACCCTTAAGACTTTCGTTCATCTTTGCAACCCAAATGAAGATATTTTTTATGAAATCTGAGAGATTTCTGTTTGAGTGTTTACACAACTACCACTTTTGGCGCTTTTCCACTGCATGGTATGGCACGGTGCGGTTCAGTACGGCTCACTTTTGAGGGGTTTTCCACTGGGTACAGTACCTGCTGGTACCAGGTACTTTTTTTAGTACCACCTCGGCCGAGTTTCCAAGCGAACCGTACCGTTACCAAAACGTGAGCCGTGCCGTTCTGAACCGTGCCTAGCCGAGTCAAAAACGCCATTTGACACTTCAAAAAAATTCATAAAGAGATCTTAAAATGAATCCATATCCTATTGAGTCGTCCAAATTTTCTGAAGAGGCTCGTTTGCTTTATATGATGAACATTTTGACTAAAGAACTTCATTCCTATGGATCCAGAGACTGCTACAGAAGTGACAGAAATCTCTCAAATATCAAATATCTTCATTTGTGTTCCGAAGATGAACGAAAGTCTTACATGTTTGGAACAACATGATGGTGAGTCAAATGATGACAGAATTTTCATTTTTGGGTGAACTAACCCTTTGAACTGTAAACCAAATGTATAATAGTTGCAGAAGAGAAAATAAATTTCCATTTCCTTAACCTCAACCTTCACTGTTATCTAGCTGACGGTAATGTCAGCAGATGAGACTAAGCAACCCACAGTAATCAAGTACACACTGTTTCCTCTAAAGGCACTTCATGTCAGAATCAGCTCTCACGTTTTACACTGTTTACCTTTTCATTCATGAGCTTATGTTCAGTCAAAACACACTGTGTGTGGCATAGGACTTCTCTGTGTGTTGATACTCTCGCATAAACAGTTGCCTTTTTTAGCTGCCAAGCGTCTCAGTAGTCGTGTCTTGCCTTGCGTTGGAATCATTTCCTAATGAAATTTTGTCCATGTTGATTAATCACCCCTCAGCTGTATTGCAGGCGAACCAAAACGTCAAAGAGAACTCAAATGAAATCTGTCCAAAGTCGCCACCTCAGCACAAAGCCTTTGTGATTCCTGACCAAACAAAATGAGATGAAAGAGGGCTTGCTCAGACAATGACAACTGAAAACAATTACATCTCTTCTGATGACGCTCGTCCCATTAGGCTGTAACATCTGCTCGAAAGCTTACTTGCAGTAATCATATTCAGCTAACATTGTGGGTTTGAGAGTCTGGTTTTTCTATTTGAAGACGAAATGCCAGGTGTGAAGATGGCAAAACAGGCAAAACCCTCCCACTCCAGATTATACTTAAGGGATGATAGAGTACATTGTAGATTAAAGTTTCTACTGTTCCCTCGACACAAACGCTTCCAATTTCCAGTTCCCGGCTTCAAGAATGTACTACAGCTCATGTTGTCTGTAACATAGGGTTGCTAGGATGTACTGCATATTGCTGAAAACACAATGAGATCATCAAGACCCGGCCCAAAGTGCATTCAGTTTAAGATGAGACACTTAAAATAGTGCATTATTGCTTGGTTCAGCTTAAAGTCAATGTAAAAATACATTTGCAAACCATTTTACTTTCTAATGTGACGCATTCCCGAGTGTAACAGAATATTTAATGAGGAAAATGTAGGGCCTGACTTGATTTTGTCCGTTAGTAATTGACTGAATCTTAAAAGGTGTTATACATGACAAGTGTTTGGAGGTGAAGAGGTTAAAAAATAAGAGGGATTGGTGAGCCAAAAAGTAAAGTGCCAATCTTTTTTTTTTTTTTTGTCTTTGTTTTATTTATTTATTGCTGTAATTGTATAATGCAATTTTACATTTATTTATTCATTTATTACTGTAATTATATTTTGCTTTTTAAAAATTAAGTTCTACTTATTGATTGATTGACAGGATTTTGGGTAATATGGAAATAAACACAAAACACTGTCCCAAGAAATATAATGAAAAAAGGAATTGAGAAGTAATTTAAAAATGGAAATAGAGGATTCAAACTGTCGTAAAGTTTCACATGATGTTTTTTTTATAATAATAGCAAAATAATAATAATAATAATAATAATAAAACACATCAAAATAAAGTGTGAGAGTTAGTAACTATGGCACTTGCTATTGATTAAATGCAATAAAAAAAATTATAAAATTAATTGTGTTATTATGATAAGTGTAGACGTCATTATTAAATTATAGTATAGATTATTAAATGTGTACATTTATATATGACAATGTTAATTACGGCAGGCAAATAGTCCATAATTTTCATAGAAAATACAAATAAAAATTGCACAGCGCTATACTAGCGTTAGGTGTGTAAACGCTAGCTTCTGTACGTAAAACCGTTAAGGTTATTCTCACTGTGCGTATCTGTATGAAACACTGTCTTTCTGCGGTGAACTTTGGCTCTCTCCTGACCTCTGTTTATCTCTTAGCTTTAGCATATGCTGCTAATGTAAAAACATCTGCAGGAAATGCAGCACAGACTGGAGGCTGCAGTTCCTGTAGGAATGAAATCACCCCAAACCAGATGATGTATTGGGCCTGACAAAGCACGGCTGTCCCACCAATTGATCAGTCAGAGCTACTGAGTCTAATTGATGTTGCTGTGTGGTCAGAGCAGCGCTCACATGATGCAGAGACTGCATGAGAGGGGGTTGGGGGCTAATACTGGAACATGATGCTCATATTAACCTCTCAGTTTGTCTACCTAGCTTTCTCTATAGATTCCTTTTGCAGAATATGTTTGAAATTATTGTGGATATTCCTGTTATAGCTTCCGTATGTTCCCTATGAAGTAATGTTAAACATCATGATAGAAACAAAAAACATACTAGCATAAGGTGGTTTTTGGCACATGGTAGCTGATTGTTGTTTGTCCGAAGTGGTTAACCAGTCCTACCCAGCTTGACCAAGATGGTCAACCAGCTCGACCCCAGCCTCACCATATGGTAGTCCTGCTGATCCACCATCTGGACCAACTTGGACCAGTTAATAACCATAAATGTTACCAATTAAAGATGGTTTTTAGCTATGATATTCTGGTCTATAAATATGACTGTTCCCTCGTTTTGTGTTGTATTTTTTTTTTTTAAGGAAAAGCACAATTTAATGTTACGGTGAGCACTTACACTGGAGAATTTAAAAGCACAAATAGGAAGCTGTTAAAACCTTAAAAAACTTTTCTGTTAAAACTAGTGAATTATTTGAACTAAACTATTTGAACTGTTTGTGTTGTGTTATCATTGCAGCATAGTGGTAAAATTGGATATAACCTTACACAGAAAAAGGTTAGGAAGGCATTTTTTCACAATAAAATTGTTAACATGCTTAGTGTTTTCGTCTTGTGGCCAGTGCTATTTTAGTATTATTTAAATACTATTGTAGTATTAATTTTTAATTAATATGAATAAATATTTTTATATTTTAAGTTTTCATTTTTTTAATTTTTATATTTAATTTTGTTATTTATCTGTTGGTTTTTATTATTTTATTTTATTTGTTTTAGTAAGACGCGCAGTGAAGAATTAGTGCTGAAAAGGAGTGGACACAGTTATCTTTGTGCCTGACAGTATAGAATAAGCATTTGTAGGAGTTTCCCTTTCAGACGCAAAATTTATGGAAAGAGAGTATTAAAATGAATCACGCAATGCAATTTGCTAACGTTTGCGCTCGTCAAACTACTGGTATTTGCGCCATGATTTAACGCCCAGAAAAGCATGTCTTAAAGCAGGCGGTAATTTGCGCTGCTCCTGGTAGATTGCGCTGGTCATTATGGAAATGAACGGGTTGCGTCTGTGTTCTTTAATGTGCACATTGTCAGTAAATCACACGCAGAGTTTCCCCTCCTATCAGCGCTCTAACGCTAATTTGTTTAGTAAATCTGGCCCTTAGTGTTTAAACTTAAACAAAAATTTGAAATGTTACCTCTGTGGGGTTTTTAAGTGTACTTGTTTTTCATCTAATTTTTATATTTTATTTCAGCTTTTATTTAAATTACAGAAAATTATTTTTGTAATTTCAGTTTTTGTTACAGTAGCAATACTGCTTGTGGCTGTACTTTTGAATATTGTGTATTGAGTATATTAATGTTTTTGAATTGGCCTCATTCACTTCCATTGTAATGCCTCACTGTAACCTACATTTTTACCAAACAAACAAATAAATAATAATAATAATGATAAATATAAATTTAAAAAGGAACAAGACTATTTTTATTTATTTATTTATTATTTTTTATTTCTTTTATTTTTTGTGTGTGTGTGGTAATCAACATTATGCCAGTTCTGTCAACTGAGTTGGACTTGAGTTGGTACTAAATATAGCTATTGTATTTTTTTTGTCTACCAGGCAAAAACTGTAAGTCACCTAAAGCAATAGTGCACCTTTCCTAAATGTCCATCCCATAAACATTGTGCCAAAGCTTAATATTTTCAGTTAGAACAATCACCAAACCCCAAATATGAACAACACCAATGCTGATGCAATACATAAAATAGAAAATGGTGCAGTATAGATTTTCCTGTTCCTCGTTAAATGGATTGACTCATACAGTTAGTGAGATTGCTATGATGGGCACTAACATACTAGAAGGCAGAATAGATAAGCACATGTGGGCCATAACACCACCAGTATTGTTGTTCCCTGATAAGCCATTCCATTATGCTGAAGAGTAACCCCAAAATGACCAGAGATGCTATTAAGGGTTGACGTCAATCTCATTAAGGAAAATGGATTCTCCCAATTTAAGGAATGCAAATGGTTCCTGGCATGCCATTTGGGATTTGACGTATTGTTGTCTGAGTGTTCATGGGACCCGGGAGACAATAACAGGCTGTCTTGTCTGGCCGTAGGTTGTGGTGGAGAAGTCATAACTGAAGTCAATTTTCTGGACTCTGCCCTCGACCCCTGAAGGCACTTTTCCTTAAGTACTGTCTCTCAATGACACTGTTAGGAAAATTGCTTTTCACTTTTAACCAGCCAGGCATAAAAACCCGCTCTGGAAGGAAAGTGAGCCCGGTCACTCCTTCCAAAAGGCCTTTTATTAATATCACTACTGGAGTGATAAACTTTTTTTTGGTTATGGTACTAATGTCGGTGGTTGAAGGAGCACAGAAATCATTCCGATATTCAACAGTATTCCATTTTCAACCTAAAAGTATCTCTGTGCTGAACGTGTTTTCCCGTTTCCCCCTACATCGTTGGGTCTTACCTATTCAATGTATATTACATTATCCTCTGTCCTTGGAACGGTCGTGGGTTCAATTCCCAGGGAACACACATACCGATTAAAAAATAAATAAATAAATGTATAGCCTGAATGCACTGTAAGTCGCTTTGGATAAAAGCGTCTGCTAAATGCATAAATGTAAATGTAAAATGTAAATTAAATATATTTTCATAAATTGATTCAATATTACTTTTTGTGTATTTACAGGTTTAAGTTAAGAATTTTAAATTTATTAAACATTTAATCTTGATATTTCTGTTTGTATAAAATGACAGGATAAGTTTTCGCTTCTTGTCCGCATATTTGCAAATTGTCACTAAAAAAACACTCTTTAGGTTTTTGGTTTCTGTAGAGTATTTCAAATTTATCCCGAACTTTGCTCCGTTTATGAATTTCTTTTGTTTAAGGGCTAGATGGTTGCCAGATGGCTATATGAATAAATAATAAATTATATATATAAAAAAAGGAAGTTTAAATGTTAAAATCGAATCCATGTATAATAACCAGATGTATAGAAATGCGTTTCCATTTTGCTCTTTTTATTCAATTCTGTATGGAATGAAAATTGGCCCTATTTTCTAAATGCATTGATTATTGATTTTATTAATTTTACTGTGAACGATTCATCCATTTGTGTTTTGTTTCATTTTTTTTTTTTTTTTTACATTGCCATTTTCAGTCAACTCATATTCCAATTCATCTTCCGATGAAATGACAGATTTGTCCAATCATTTAGTCTAATTAAACAAATTTTCTTACATTCAACCACACTTTTGCATTCAAATCTGCTTCCATCCAATCAAAAACCAATGGATAGAACCAATTCCTTGTCCTACAATTCTTTTTTTTCTTTTTTTGATAATGTGTTTCAATCAGATTGATGTCACAGAAGAAAAGATCTGTCACAACTTCCATAGCAACTTTAAGAACCAAATTATGTTTTTTTTTGTTTCTTTAAACGGAAGCCAATAAACCAATCAACTTATTTCCTTGACATGGTCGAGTCAATGTGAAACAGAAGGCCTATTACTCATCCTAATTCTGTCACTGAGCTATCACAGATCTTTCATGGGTTGGGTCTCCTTATTACTTGTCATTCCATTTTCGATTAGCTTCGAGATAATCAAAGGCAACACAGCCGTATGCCATTCCCTGCACTAAAATGCCTTTACCTCATTGCATTAGTCCATATTACATGACAGATGCGAACCATCTCAATCTGAGCACCTCATTCCCCCGTCTCACTTTCCCGCTCTCAGAGGAGGGTCACAGAGTGCACTTCTTCACCAAATCAATACAGAAATGGCGGTTAGTGGACTCATATACAGAGCTCTCTGAAGCAACTGGAGGAGTTCTGCCCCATGTAGCCTTGGGAGCTTCAGGCTCCTGAGAAACAATGGACTAATTGAAGACCTACAGCAGACCCCTGACACTGTGGCCTGGCCTGGTCGTGTTCTGTTGTTCAGAAGACAGGAAAAAAGAAGGGCTATCTTCTCTCTGTACATCTCTCCCTGTGCCCCAGGCAGCAATTTTGGTCTTATTTATGACCCAAAATCAGTCCCATTCTCTGTACCGAACTGTTATCAAGTTGCATGCACAAGCCTAGTAGTCAATCAGACCCCAATGACAAACCAGAACTGTGAAGAGTTGTAACATCTCTACTAAGTCTGTTCATTAAACTCACAACTTAGTTTTGCCTATATAGACAATTTTTAAGGCACCACAAACAATAGGCAAATTATGCTGCTTTCTAAGACCTCATTTTGGCCATACTGGCAGCATTGCAGTTAATCACAGAATGCACTGCAACAAACTTAGTGGAACATGTTTGACTGAGTAGAAAGAAATTGTTTTCTACTTGTATTCTGTTCAGTCTCTCAAAATATCAATGCAAAAATAGTGACAATATAGAAATAGACAATAAAAAATGTCCTGACGTGGAACATAAAGAACAGTATAAAGTACCTTAATGCACAACAAAGTACCATGGCAGGGCTTAAATATAAAGGTGTGTTCAACCCGAAGCGCCGCTGTGCAGACCGATCTGTGTTTTACATCAAAGTACCGCTAGAGCGTTTCGAAAGCATATGGAGCTGTCTGTTCTCTAATCGCTCTTGCGGTATTTTTATGTTATACACCATTTGGTCTGTACTGAGCCGTTTCACATTGAACACTATAGCCCGTTCGCACAGGATGAGTATTACCTGGTGACCTCTACACTCTTAAAAACAAGGTTCTTCAAAGCGATGCCATAGAAGAACCATTTTTGGTTCTACAAAGAACCATTCAGTCAAAGGTTCTTTAAAGAACCATCTCTTTCTTACCTTTTTATAATCTGTAGAACCTTCTTTCGCCACAAAGAACTTTTTGTGAAACTGAAAGGTTCTTCAGATGTTAAAGGTTCTTTATGGATCCATTTAGACAAAAAGGTTCTTCTATGGCATCGTAAAGCACCTTTATTTTTAAGAGTGTAGTCATGTGTAATAATTTCGGCGGTTGTCCGTGATCTTAATCCCGTGCGAATCGGCCATGTCTGTCATTTGTAAAGTGAAAATTCCCCCCAAATGACCAACCATATTTCGCCAAACACCCAGGTTCTGTGATTAATATTAGTCCCCTGCGAATCGGCATCTCTGTGATTTGGACAGGATTTGGCAGGGTCATTTTTTCAAGGTTTTTGTTTTCTGTGCACCTTTTTATCCATCTTTCGCAAAGAATGGAGTTGGAGTGTTTTGATAGTATTTGGGGTGCTGGGTCATATCGCTATATGCGCCATCGCTATATGATATTACTAATCCCCTGTGAATAGGGCTTAATAAGACAAATAGACATGAAGCAATGAGAGAAGATATCTATTAGATAAGACAACAAACCACTGAAACATGACATGAGAAACAAATAGGAACAGGAAGTCAAATGACATGAAACAGGAAACACATGACTGAAAGTAAAATACATGACTTATAAACATGACTAGATAGACCTGAACTGAAAACACGAAACATGAACAAAAATCTAAAATCTTGTGTATTTGTCAGTATTTGTGTAGTTTTTGTGCTTATTAAGGGACTGTAAATACTCTAAGCACAAAAACAACATAGAACACACAACTATTGAGTTCCAAAGTTGAACGTTAACATGTCTTTGTGTTCTGTGTATTATTTGAGCTTATATGTATCATGTTAGCTTAGCAACATGCTACTGGCAAACACTTGGATTTTAATATTTGCATGAGCTATTTATTTTTCAGCTTATTAGAGTATTACATAAACTTAGCAACATGTTAACGGTAAACTCTCGGAACTCAATATTGTCTGTGCTGTGTATTTTTGTGCTCATTAGAATATCATGTTAACTTGGCAAAATTGTAATGTCAAACTTTTGGAGCGAATCCAAAATCACATACCGTCTGAGTAGCTACAACATTTGAATTTTAACTCACTTTCCTGACCGTTAAAAAGTACATTCTGTATAATATGAATATGGGTAGTATGGACGTACTGTCACGCGACCTACCAGCGTTAGTTGCATCACTTCACTGCCAATCCTCTCCGAAATTGATACTGTTATGTTTGTGTTTATCACTGTAAAGATGCTTCGACAGTCTATATGTATAAAGTGCTACAGAAATAATGGGGATTTGACTGTGGTATGTATGTTTCAGTCTATAAAGCTATTGTGTTAACTCAGCAACATGGTGACATAAACTTTTGGATTTCAATATTTGTGTGTGCAGTGTTATTCTTGTGCTCAATAGAGTGTCACATTAGCTTAGAGACATGATCATTAAAAAATTAGCCATGTGTTAGTTGAGTCTCATGTACTTCGAGTCCATATTAATTTGCATGATGCATGTTAGCCGTGTTGCTGCCTATGTAGAACATTGCAAATCGTTCATGGTTAGAATGCTGCCTTTGTGAGCAAAGCTGTTTTTAGAACAGAGCACAATAGTTAAAGTTCAGTGTGTAATGTGCCCAACAATTCCCAGGATGTGTGGATAGAAGCTTTGCTCCTCATTGCTGCAAGTATGCAGTACTATATTGTGCAAGTGCAGTAGACCTGCTTTTCCGCCCACTCTGCCTCCTCATTCTGTCTCTCGTTCTTTGTCTGTCTTTCTCTTTCCCCTCTTACTCTCTGCCCTTCTCAGGGGCAGATTGGAGTGGTTGTAGGAGGAGGGTCATATGCACTTCCTGGTTTTGGCTCACCGCCTAGTCTATTTTAAGTTCAGAGGCCTGAGATTTTTCTTTGGCGAACCCGTACAGTACAAATCAGGGATGTCACAGAGAAACAGCCCAAAGCAAAGGCCATGATGTTCACATAGCGCTGCGATGACGTAGAAAAACAGATACCAATCAAGTGGCTTGACTTGCAGCCTCAGAACAATAATTCTTGCAGGCTTCTGTGAATGCCGATTCGGTGTCCTCCTGAAGACAGATACGACATCTATTTTGACTGAATTTAGGAATGCATACATGGAAATTACTGGTCAAAACCATCAATTGACTTTTTTTCTTGACTTCATTGATCATTGCGGGAAAATGGACGAAACGTGGCTAATATTATTGAACTTTATAGATCCAAAAAAGCAGCATGTTGCTTGGGGTCAATAAATCAAATATGGTGAACGTCTCACGTTCAGATGATCAATGTCCTGCTGCTTTTGTGACAATGTTGAGTGTTTGGCCAAGGGTTATGAGGTAGCTCACGGTGCACAAAAATGAAAGCAAAACTGCTTGTCTAAATTCCAGTGGTTGTGTATCTCAAATTCCTAAAGGTTTGTTTTTCTTGTTTCTTCTTATAGATGAGAGATCGTCAACCACCCACCTTTCCCGCTCCTTGGCTAATGATCTGGGTGGCTCTCTGGCCCCGCTGATTGGTGAACGTAAAACGTCTGTTCCCGCCCACTCCAGCCAGCCAATGCTTTTCACATTCGACATACCTGTACGCCACTCCCATAGTACTCTGTCTAACAGTGCTCCTCAGGACTACCTCTTCCTCCATCAGTGCATGAGCCGCAAGAGTGAGAGTGCACGGTAAGAGCCATATTCTCTGGAGATGTGCTCATATTACACCCTTTATAGCTTACAGACCGAAAAAAACTAACTAGATATTGTCTTCAGTGCTGGAAGCACTTTATTTCAAGCGGTGTAACATGTAGAAAAAGCAGAATTGATATCAAGGTCAATAAGTCTCAGATAAAGTATCAGATAATTTGACCTTATTAGGATAGGCAGTGTTAGTTTAGGTTGTACAATGTCATGTGGCGTGATTTCCCTAAAACAACAGAATATATTTAAATATTGGATAAATATATAATGATATTTGTTAAAAATACTCAAATTTCCAATGATTCAGAGATGCTCCTGTCAAGCTCCCTCAACCATCTCACACTCTTCCACTCACACACACATTCATCCATACAGAGTGCCTTCTTTGTTTAATATACCTGCATCCAGACACGAATCATCCTTCATATAAAGAGCTGTCATGTACTGATGTATGATCTCTAGTGAACCGAGCATAGATCAGAAATCATGTAATGAAAATTATGCTGGATATTGATAAACCATGATGATAGAAAATAGTTGCTGATGTCAGTGGACTGGAGGCTGATGCATTGGTGGTGTTCGTGTAAAAGACAGAATACAATGTGTGTTAAATGCACACAAATCTGTCAATAAATGACTGATCCTAGCTTATTTTTCACATTGCAGCATCATTTTTATGGCAGCTAAACACCCCTCTGCATTCCTCAATTGTCAGTTGTCTGCTGGATGTTTATTATTAATGTTATGTTTATTTCAATAAATAATTATATATTTTAAAAAATTATGAATATTTTTATATTATTTAAACTGTAAAGTATACATTGTTGTATTGCCTTTCATAGCAAACTGATTGTATTTAAGACTGAATTAAAGTAATGGGAATGTTTTTTGTTTTCTGAATTATGGTCATTTCCATACCATATGGAAATATGAGTTATGCTTTGCTTTGAGTTATGTCTCAAAGCAAAGCAAAAAAAAAAAAAAAGCATTTGGATTTGGGGCCCTCTGTATAGACATATACCGGTTTTAATTCTTGTCATCTGTCTCTGGGATATGAGATCATCTTTGCAGGGTTAGAATTGATGTTATTAGGTCATAAGCGAAAGTGTTTTGCCTTAAACAAACACCTATGAGACCTTCCTACAAATTCAGGAGCAGGCGGTGACGTATTGTAGTGTTTGCAGAAGGATTCACTTACAGGATGTGCTCATCAGTCATTTCACCCTGATTCACTTCCTTTGATTATAATCCTGGTGAAATAATGCCAAACGAAACAGAATTGTGTTATAATGCCTCTGGATAATCAAGCCATCAAAGGTTTACTATGCCTACCATTTATTTCATCCCCCAAACTAAGTCTCTTCACACAATCATTTGACTTAAAACCTGCAGAAAGTAAACAAACTCTGTTTTATCCCATGTGTACCAGGCATGCCAGTTTTACTGGGGGAATGCCCATGATATCCATCATCACTACCCAATATAGAGTGTCATAAAACACTCTCCATCATACATCATCATGCACTAACAGTGCAGCAGACAACAAAAAAAAAACACCCTCTGTGCGTCTGTTATATGAGACAGAGTACTCCACTGCCTCCAGTGGTTAAATCTAAACATTACACAAATATGGTTTTGTTTTTTGTGTGTACTTGCATCCAGTGTAGTTACTGATTACTAAATCTATTAAAAATAATGTTTGTTAATTAAATAAAATATAAATATTGAATGAAAACCTAAAAAAAATATATATATATATTTTTAAATGTTGCTAAAAATGGTAACTAATGGTAAGCTAAATATATATCTGAAAAAAGGCAAAAACATGAAATTACTAAAACTAAATTTACAATGCAAAACAAAAAATACAAATAAAAGTTTTTAAAATATTAATACAATTCAAAATAATATATAAATTATATTAAAAAACAAATTTTAAAGACCCCTTGGCTAGCATATTAGAATTCTACTTTTTTATATAGGATAGAGTATGAATAATGTGCACGTTTTTGCTGCATTGGATTTGCACTATACAGAGCACATTGCATGCAATACTGTATCCCACAATGCAATGCATTCGACTTGACCTTCCATTTCTAGTGTGAGTTGTGAGTAAATTTAAGACAATGCAAAAACAATTTTCAATTAATTTATGAGATTTTGACACGGATGTTATATTGTGGTTGATATTAAAAGATTCAACCTGCGGTTGGTTCAGTGTCGTAAATATAGTTTGCCATGTCAACATTTGCATGACTGATTAGTATTATTTATAGCAAAGGCTAATAATAGTTTGGCTGTCGTAGATAATGGCTGTGTGAGAAAATAAGGGATCATAAACTAATGTTTGACTGTGCATCATAAATAACTAACCAATGTCATTTTGGTCCCCAAGGAGTGCCAGTTTCTCGCAGGCCTCGCGCAACAGTCTTCTGGTGGGCAGTGACTCAGCGGTTCAGAGACTCACTCATGGTTTCTCTCACTGTCTGAATGGCATGGGCGCCCAGCTTCACGGTTTCTACAGCCTTCCCAAACCCGGCAAAAATCAGCAGCCCCCTTCGCGGACCGACTCACGTGACGCTTGCTATGTTCTACCCAGGGGTTACAGCTCTGAAGGGGCATCAGAGCTTGAATCAGATGATGTCTACACCTATAAGACCCCAAATAACACTCTAGCAGCCCCCCAAACCAATGAGCAGCGGGCCCTCGATAACTATGACCTACCCACCATTCCTGGCTCCGTCTACCAGATCCCCCGCACGTTTGATAAGAACCATAATGCCCTGATGCCATCCAGTGCTGACTCCACAAACGCACCTCCTCCCAGACCTCCCAAACCCAGCCAGGGCTCAGAGACACGGTGGGGCAGCCCGCTGTCCGTGGGGGCTCAAAATGGAGAGGTCTCCACAGTGTCCGTCATCCCCAGGAGGAACACACTGCCGGCGGTGGAGAACGTCAAGCTTCACAGAGGTAATACACTCACAGTCTGGATCAGCTTTATTAATCTGTTGATTTTAAAGTCTCATCTTCTCTCCTTTCCTCATCTTGTCTAGTATCTTTTCTCCGTTTGGCTGTTTCTGTGCTCCTCTGGTCTCTCCTCTCATTTTGTCTTTTTATTTTAATCTTGTCTCTTACTGTATCTCATTCTTGTCTTGTCTTATCTAATCTTTCCTTTTTTTCTCATCTCTTCTCATTTTGTATTTCTCCTCTCGGCTCTACTTTCCTGTTGTTTTGTCTCGTCTCTCCTCCCATCTTGTCTGTTTTAACTTTGTCTCCACCCGTTTCATTCTCATCTCGTCTCAATTTGTCTCTGTCTCTCTAATGTTCTTCTTTCGTCTCATCTCTTCTCATCTTGTCTTTTCTACCATTTCTCTTGCTTTGTCTCTCCTGCTGGTCTATTTTAATCTTTTCTCTTCTTGCTTCGTTCTCTTTAGTCTCCTCTCTTCTCTTTTTTTTCGTCTGGTCTCGTCTCATCTTTTCAGCTCTCTTTTTGTTTCATCTACATCTATCTTTTCTCATTTCGTCTTTTTATTTTAGTCTTCAGTTCCTGTTTGTTCTCACCTTTTCTATTGTCGTCTTTTAACATCTTGTCTCTTGTTTTTTTTCTCTGTGGTCTCTCCTTTCATTTCATCTCACCTATTATCTCATTTTGTCCTTCCATCTCTCCTTTTCTCTTTTTGTCTCATTCTCATCTTCTCTAGTTTTGTCTTGTCTCTACTCTCATCTTGTATGTTTGTCTCATCTTGTTTTATGTCCACTTTTTTGTCTCGTCATGAGACGATGCTTTAAAATAGACAAAATGAGAGGACAAAAGAATAAGACAAGAAAAACGAAGAACCAAGGTGTGGAGAGAGACTCTTGTTCCATTTAGTCTTCTTTTTCCTCTCATTTTGTCTATTTTAAAGTCTAGTCTTGTCTCCTCGTCTCTCTTTGTTCTCATCTCGTCTACTTTTGCCATGTTGTCTTGTCTCTTCTCTTTGCTAAACTAATTTAGCCTGTTTATTTTAAAGTCTGATCTTCACTCATTTTCTCTCATCATATTTTGTCTCTCCACTTGATCTCATCTGGTCTCTTCTCTCATCTTTCCTCTTCTCCAATGCTCCTTAAGCTTTATGAACTCATTACGCAACTGTAGATCAGTGTTATTACCAATTGATTTACCTCTCTACACTTATCAGGCAGCCAGTTTAGGCTTTCAGCTCAATATTGTTTTTTTGTTTTGTTTTTTTTACCTTTCCACTATCTTTCGTTCTGTGTTTCTTTTCTGAATGTGTACGTCCGATTTGTAACCAAGAGGCAATCTGGTCAAGGTTTACTCTGCTCTGCTAGGAGGCTAATGAAATTCAAGCCATGCAGGCAGCCCCAGAATGGCTTGTTCCGGCCTGATAAGCAGTAAAATAAAAAAACAGCAGATACAATTCAGTGATTTCCTAGTGGTTTGGGCTCAGCAAGGCCAGACTAGTGTGTCTGCAGGAACAGGAAGTGACCTTTTGACCATCCTCGCCTGATTCCCACACCTGTGCTCGGTAGCCATGCTTCCAGAGAGTTAAACTGGCAGGCAATGCGGAATATGCAGAAAATAGCCACATAAGTAATGCCTTTGTGTGAAGGTGTTACAGAATTGAATGCTGCATCACTTACAAATCCGGTTGGATTTGTACAGAATGAACAGCTCATGTGTCATGACTTTTCCTTTGATTGTAACTCAGGCTTGAGGTAAACATTTTACTTGGTGGACTTGTTTTTACGTGGATTTTTTGTACTTGCTCATGTGTTTTAGGATCCTCTTTTGAGACCAGCAGTCACCAAAGGCCAGTCTATTTCAACAATTCTGGTCAGTCAGTGGAGTCTGTAAATGATGGCTTCAGCTCATACCTGGTAAAGCAGCTTCTATATCATATCTACATCTAAGGGTCATTCACAAGCAAATGGTGCCTTTGTGCCTTATTTCTGAAAAGATTACTTCTGAACTTTCAAGACGTTACGTCATATTTTTCAACCTCAATCTGAAAGTAACAGGGCCATAAGCACCATAGACCCGTGGAGGGAACTATATTACATTTAAAATGTTTTGGGCTAGACCATTACAGGGTTGAAGGGCAGTGCAAAAATATCTAATAATGTACAAATATCAGTGCAACACAACATATTACTTTTAGCTTTGTGCCAACTAGTAAATTTAAAGGGATAGTTCACCCAAAAATGAAAATTCTGTCATTAATTACTCACCCTCATGTCGTTCCAAACCTGTAAGACCTTCGTTCATCTTTGGAACACAAATTAAGATATTTTTGAGCTCTCGGACCCTCCCATAGACAGCAAGGATCCTAACACGATCAAGGCTCAGAAACGTAGCAAGGACATCATTAAAATAATCCATGTGACATCAGTGGTTCAACCGTAATTTTACGAAGCTACGAGAATACTTTTGTGCGCAAAGAAAACAAACATAACTTTACCCTATAGTGCCATTTTGGAGAGTCTCACATACTTAAACAACATATGTATGTGGATACATTGTTTACGTTCAGATCAAAGCGTAAACAGTTGTTTAAGTATGTGAGACTCTCCAAAATGGCGCTATAGGGTGACGCAGAGGAGACAAGTTGTTGAATAAAGTTGTTATATTTGTTTTCTTTGCGCACAAAAAGTATTCTCGTAGCTTTAACCACTGATGTCACATGGATTATTTTAATGATGTCCTTGCTACGTTTCTGAGCCTTGATCGTGTTAGGATCCTTGCTGTCTATGGGGTCCGAGAGCTCTCGGAATTCATCAAAAATATCTTAATTTGTATCCGAAGATGAACGAAGGTCTTACAGGTTTGGAATGACATGAGGGTGAGTCATTAATGACAGAATTTTAATTTTTGGGTGAACCATCCCTTTAAATAAAATGTTTAATATAATTTGTATTGAAAATTTCTGTGTAACCATTACACTGTAATTGCAATGACTTACAAATTAAAAACTTTGGCATTGCACATTAAATGCGACTAAGAGTCACATCTATCAAATAATGTGATTAAGTTCAGTATCCTGTTAATTATATCCGTAGTAAGTCATAAAGACACAAATGGCACCATTTCCTGACAATGACCTCATAACTCACAGAGTCACAGACTGACAATAACAAGTCTATTCAAACTACACAAGAACAAATGGTGTGTCACAGTGGTTTCCACCACTGATCTGGAAACTGTGTAAGCTGGATTGTTCTTCTTTCTTTTACAGAGAACTAAAGCCCCATTGACCCGCTCCGATAGTGCCGTCTCTGAGGATAACTATGTACCCATGAATCCCGGCTTGTCCTCCTCCCCTCTCAGTGCCGCCCTGGCTGACAGTCCTAAAAATAATTATATTCCCATGAGCCCAGGTCCTCACCATTTTGATTTCCCAGGATTTTCAGCGACGTTGCCGGCCAGGAAGGGCAGTACAGCATCACTATGTCTCCGACCCGGCCGACACAGTGACGTCACACCACCACCGATTAACCGCAACCTTAAACCCAACCGGACAGGTGAGTGGCGCTGACACAAGTTCTCATGTTTATTTTCTGTCTTTGTTGAAAACATGAAAATTCAATAAAGATTAGAAGAACAGATTGATTAATTATACAAATTTCTATTGCACAATTCTTTTACTTATAAAACAAGATGATTGTTTGTCTTGGTTTGCAGCAAAACCAACACCTCTTGACTTAAGGAACAATGGCATCATTGATGAACTTCCCTTCAAGAGCCCCGTCACCATGTCTTGGATCAGACCAACGTGAGTGGGTCTCCCAATTTAGAACATAATTTTGCATTGCTGTTATTCATAATTACAGTAATAAAGTAAAATTACAAGTGAAAACACATTGAAATGATTAAAAACATTGTGTTAATACCTTATTTTAATTTAGTTTTTTAGTAGTCTTGCATAGCCACACCTTTGCCTGATGACATAAGGTCTTGGCTCTATAGCCAAGGACTGCCTACTTTCATAGGGAGACACTGTCTGACTGGCATGTAAAGCGACCAATCAAAGTTTGTTTTATTCAACCTTGTCATTTCATCAAGGCTGGCATAAAAGTTAAAGTAAAACATGAAAACAGTTTGTTCTCAGAATTTTAACTTTTTCCCTACTAGCATTTTTAAAAACAGTTGCTAGCCACTGCCAGCATTTTTTATTGTTTTCACGGCCCCCAGAATATTTTGTTGTTTTGTCAAAAGAAAGAACAAAGCCTCTGCTTTTAAAAACCTGTTTTATTCTAGCTTCATGCGTTCTGTTTTCATCACCGCTTGAATATGGGTAAGTTTCATAAAAGAAAGCAACATTTTGAACAAAAAGCTGAGAAAATCATGTTTTTGTCAAAAATTCTGTCAATGGCGGGAAGTGTTGTCTGAAATGATGAAAAATTCTGTCCATGGTGGAAAGACTTAATCTAAAATGAATAAGCAAATCTTAAAATAATAATGATTTCAAAGCTCCCATATACACTGTGTGCAGAATTATTAGGCAAGTTGATATTCTGGTCATATTTTTTTTCCAAGAACATTTGACCAATTCCAAACCACATCAATCTTAATAACTACTATTGATTTTGTATTTAATAATTTATAAGTGATATATAATTGTCCATGAAGGCTGACTCTTGAAGGACCAGCATCACATCCTCTTGTACCACTGTTTGAAGAATTTATCTTCCAGAATCTGGCAGTAAATTTTAGGAGCTCATTTTTAATCAATCCTGCAAGACAGACTTTTCAGGATAGGAGATGAACTAAAATGAGCTCCCAAAATGTACTGCCAGATTCTGGAAGATAAATTCTTCAAACAGTGGTACAAGAGGATGTGATGCTGGTCCTTCAAGAGTCACTCACAACTTATCTGTCCATAAAGCCTATACAAAATCAGTCTTCATGTATTTCACAACACTTCAGCATGTTATTCTTATTAAGTGAGGGCCATTTTAAATAATTTTTTACCCAAGCAAAGTCTCTGAGAACCTGACACCTTGTAATTCTGGAGACTCCAGGAAGCTTGCAGTTCTGGAAAATGATGGTGCTGGAGACTAAATGGTTCCTGATGGTTTCTCACCTAATTCTTCACCTTAATTCTTAATTCTTTTGCAGTTAACGTGTCTTTTCCTCTCCACCTGTTTTTTCTGACCTTGCTGACCCAATGAGCATTTCGCTGCCCAATGGTCATGCCTTAACTTTACTAATTCTATTATTGCATTAGTATTGCATCCTTCTCATGGGCATTTAATAATTTTTTTAACTTTTATTCTTGAGTTCAATCTCTTTTTTGGCTCATTTTATCTGTAAAGGAAAACCTGCCTAATAATTCTACACACCTGAAATAAGAAGTTTCTGACTATCAGCCTTCATGGACCATTATATATCACTTATAAATTATTAAATACAAAATCAATAGTAGTTATTAAAATTGATGTGGTTCGGAATTGGTAAAATGTTCTTGGAAACAAAATATGACCAGAATATCAACTTGCCTAATAATTCTGCACACAGTGTAAGTTTCCCCAGTTTTTAGTGTCCACAACAATACAATGTCAGTGTTGGTGCTGTCAGGTAAAGTAAAGTACATGCAGATACTTTGACTCTTATGTTCAACTAAGTGCCTCAAACAAACCCTTCTAACCCTTCTTCCCATGAGCAACTAAATGCTCAATTTCAAAAAGTTTGCAAAGTTCTTCTTCACAAAGCTTTTGAAATCCAGCATTTACATGCTCACGTGAAGCACTCAGTGTCAGTCAACATGGTTTTCCTGGCAGACTGTTAAAGACCACCACACATGGTTCCCGGAAATCCTGTAGAAGTCAGCCAATCGGATTTAGACTTCAGACTTTGCAATGTTTAGAAAACAAGTTTTGACTAAGACTAGTTATATATATTACATGTTCAGTGTTTTTTCTTTTTCTTTTTCTTTACAGGCCTGTGAACTCCATCTCATCGCAACCGTGTCGGCCCATTTCGACCCAGAGTATCACCAGCACTGATTCTGCAGACAGTGAGGAGAATTATGTGGCAATGGTGAGGACAAGAAGTCGAGTTTCAGAATGTGATGAAAAGGCTTGAATGTGCTTTGGGAATAGCACCCCAACCTTGTAGTTAGTTACCGAGTTCCTCAACTACAGACTACCTTTCAATACAGATAATATTCTTTGAGATTTGTTTTTGTTTCAGTCAGCTCTTTCTCAAAAAACATGTTTATTTTTGTGCAGCAAAACCCAGTGTCTACCTCCCCAGCGATGAGTGGTACCAGCAGTCCTGCACCCAGGAATTGTGGTAATGTGGACTATTTGGCCCTGGACTTTCAGCCTGGCTCCCCTGGTCCACACAGAAAGGTATGTCTAGCAGTTTATATCAAGCAAATGAAAAGCTCACCATCAAACTCTCAAAATTAAACCCCTATTCTAAGACAAACAAAAGTATAAAATAAAATAATTTTGTGTGAAGCTTTACACTGAGTTGTTTGGTTGAATATATTTGATTCCATCACTTCACATCCTTTCACAAAATATGTCTTTTCTTTGCTATAGCCGTCCACCTCTTCAGTGACCTCAGATGAAAAAGTGGACTACGTCCAAGTGGACAAAGAGAAGACACAGGCCCTTCAGAACACCATGCAGGAGTGGACAGATGTGCGACAGTCAAGCGAGCCGGCTAAAGGCATCAAGTCCTGATGATTTTCAAATGTGCACACTGATTGTGTCACTCGAGATGCTCTTATACTGTTACACCGTGATACAAACTGATTTACCTGTGACAAAATAGCGAATGATACACCAACTAAAGCCATAGATCCAGTTCGTTTGGTCTTTTGAGGACAAAAAACTCCACTGAACCGCTTAGACTGTCTTGCCATGCACGTTAGACATGTTTAACTTTTCAAAGTGCAGTGCAACCAAACTTTAGCTACTTGCTCTCTCTCTGAGTGTGAGCGAAGAACGATAAGCAGTGAATATTTAAATCTAGTTATACAGTGGGGCAAAAAAGTATTTAGTCAGCCACCAATTGTGCAAGTTCTCCCACTTAAAAAGATGAGAGAGGCCTGTAATTTTCATCATAGGTATACCTCAACTATGAGAGACAAAATGAGAAAAAAAAAATCCAGAAAATCACATTGTAGGATTTTTAAAGAATTTATTTGCAAATTATGGTGGAAAATAAGTATTTGGTCAATAACAAAATTTCATCTCAATACTTTGTTATATACCCTTTGTTGGCAATGACAGAGGTCAAACGTTTTCTGTAAGTCTTCACAAGGTTTTCACACACTGTTGCTGGTATTTTGGCCCATTCCTCCATGCAGATCTCCTCTAGAGCAGTAATGTTTTGGGGCTGTCGCTGGGCAACACGGACTTTCAACTCCCTCCAAAGATTTTCGATCTATGGCTAGGCCACTCCAGGACCTTGAAATGCTTCTTACGAAGCCACTCCTTTGTTGCCCCGGGCGGTGTGTTTGGGATCATTGTCATGCTGAAAGACCCAGCCACGTTTCATCTTCAATGCCCTTGCTGATGGAAGGAGATTTTCACTCAAAATCTCACGATACATCGCCCCATTCATTCTTTCGTTTACGGATCAGTCGTCCTGGTCCCTTTGCAGAAAAACAGCCCCAAAGCATGATGTTTCCACCCCATGCTTCACAGTAGGTATGGTGTTCTTTGGATGCAACTCAGCATTCTTTCTCCTCCAAACACGACAAGTTGAGTTTTTAGCAAAAAGTTCTATTTTGGTTTCATCTGACCATATGACATTCTCCCAATCCTCTTCTGTATCATCCAAATGCTCTCTAGCAAACTTCAGACGGGCCGGACATGTACTGGCTTAAGCAGGGGACACGCCTGGCACTGCAGGATTTGAGGCCTTTGTTACTTTGGTCCCAGCTCTCTGCAGGTCATTCACTAGGTCCCCCCGTGTGGTTCTGGGATTTTTGCTCACAGTTCTTGTGATCATTTTGACCCCACGGGGTGAGATCTTGCGTGGAGCCCCAGATCGAGGGAGATTATCAGTGGTCTTGTATGTCTTCCATTTTCTAATAATTGCTCCCACAGTTGATTTCTTCACACCAAGCTGCTTACCTATTGCAGATTCAGTCTTCCCAGCCTGGTGCAGGTCTACAATTTTGTTTCTGGTGTCCTTTGACAGCTCTTTGGTCTTGGCCATGGTGGAGTTTGGAGTTGGACTGTTTGAGGTTGTGGACAGGTGTCTTTTATACTGATAACGAGTTCAAACAGATGCCATTAATACAGGTAGCGAGTGGAGGACAGAGGAGCCTCTTGAAGAAGTTACAGGTCTGTGAGAGCCAGAAATCTTGCTTGTTTGTAGGTGACTAAATACTTATTTTACAGAGGAATTTACCAATTAATTCTTTAAAAATCCTACAATGTGATTTTCTGGATTTTTTTTTTCATTTTGTCTCTCATAGTTGAGGTATACCTATGATGAAAATTACAGGCCTCTCTCATCTTTTTAAGTGGGAGAACTTGCACAATTGGTGGCTGACTAAATACTTTTTTGCCCCACTGTAGGTGACGTGTGCAGTTTTTTAGAGTGTTAAAATACTTTCATCACATCTTAAAATTAAGGGACAGCTAGAAATCTATTTGTCGTTTGATTCCCCCAGGAAAGGGTAAACACTGTGACTCTTGTCAAAACATTGCTCTGTTTGTTTGAGCATCCTGACCAGCCAGACATAGCAACACTGGCTCAACCAATGCCATTAGTTTGGGGCGGGGCTGTCTGACCAATGGCATACAGGGGGAGTGTCCGGGAAACCTGTTTGAAACTCAAAATTTGTATCTGTTTAGTGGCACTAGTTGCACAGAAATTACACACCTCACCTTTAACAGTGTTATAAGGGTCAGAGCAGCACTTCAAACAGAAGATTATCTGAAGTCACGGTGGTCTGGCTGCCAATTTGAATTGCAGTTTGCCTGTTAATTCAGAGGAAGAGAGAAGGCCACTTTTCTCCAACTTTTTGAGTCAAGAAATGCAGAAAAAGTTTGAAAGAGAGATCCTTGTAGCTTTTTCATTTTAAAAAATCGGGTGTTTTCACACATGGTCTGACAGTTCAGATTGGCTTATATGTGAATGCAAACCCAGCCTTTTTTAAAGTAAACCAAACTCAGATCATATCAGGAGGTGGTCTGTGTACGGATCGCTTAAATGATGCATTTTAAATGCAAAGCTTACACGCAAGTTGATCTTTTAAAAAAGGTTCACACAAAAATTCAACTTGTCATTTCACTCCAATTATGTTTCTTTTACTTGTATGTAACACAAAAGGAGATATTTAGCAAAATGACCAAGTGGCTCTTTTTCATTCATTGGAAGTAGACATTTTCTTTTTAAAGGAGGTCGGATGCTCTGCTATATAAGACCTTTGTTGTTCCACATAGGGGTTTCGCAATATACTAGTATTAATAAAAATGAAATATGCATGTTACTACTCCACATTCATTGCATCTTAAGGGGGACGTTCAAACAGAACGTGTTTTCACATCTAAAAACGAGACGCAGTGTTCAGGAATGGTTTTAAAAACAGCACAGCACAGAATGCGAGGGTTTTGAGACGTCTGAGACATGATGCAATAACAGTTGCCATGCCACTTGCTACTGTAAACAAAAGCTCGCAACGCTTGCTCCGCCTCCAGGGTCTTCTGATTGGCCCACTGTTTTGGAACTGACAGTGTAAAAGCTGAATATCTTAAAAACACAGCGCTCATGTGCGAGACGCTGCGAAAGACACATCCGTCTACCGCGTTTACATAAACAATGGAACGGAACACAGTGTTCTGTGTGAACGCCCCCAAACATTGGTTGTCACCCATGAAGGAGTTTTTTTGTTAGACACCCCAGTCTGGAGGAAGTGGTGATCAACAGTCTTTTTATATTTTTTTTAATTTATTTATTTATTTATTTATTTTTTGTACGCTCTCTCTACCTCCCTGCACTATTTTGAGTGATTCATTGGCCCAAAAAGAGAAAACACATTATAATATCACCATAGTTTAAGTTAAAGTAAAAATCTGATATTCTGCCAGCCTTTGGGCCCTTTGACACCAAGGACGATAACTATAACGATAACTGTAAGTAAAGTTTTAATAATTGTTATAAATTAATGAGAAAAAATGCGAATCAAAGTCTAGCTAATGAACAGTAAAACCATCGAGAGCAAGTCAAAATCCACCCAACTTTAAAGCGCGTGAGTATTTAAAGAGGCAGATGGCATTATTGGAGCATGCACTAATAAAAAGAACATTATTGTGCGTTAGTCATTGTTATCATTCTTGGTGAGAATGGGCCTTTAGTTCAACATAAGAAAAAGTCCTACAGGTTAAAGTTGACAACATAAGGATGAGTAAATGACAATGTTTTTATTTTTTATTTTTGGGTGAACTATTCCTTAAAGGTTCCAGAATGTTACCGGAACCCCCCCCCCCTTAGCTTGACAGAGATGCACTTCAAAGTATTCAGTGGGCAGCCCTTTACTTTGCATGCAGTCTGAATAGGGATACTGTGACTCCTTTTCCCTAAACACGTTGCTTCCCTGGCTGACATTACAAAATAGCAAACTTACATATTCAGAAATAACAATAAATTATCTATTCATATACTAATACAAACATTTGTTAATGTCCTTAATGTGGTTTTGTCAGAGGGAATGTATAAGACGGATAAAATCGCTCACATTTATCAGCATTTTAAATGTTATACTTTGCTCTCAGAGCAGTTTGAATTACTTTACGGAGTTATTACAGCAAAAGGCGCCCCAAATATAAACTGTTCCTAGTTTCAGCAAACTGGCTGGTTAGTGCAAGCAGCTGTAGCTGTAAATCAGCCATGCTTTATGCCTGTTGAGATTAGAGGAAGGACTCTTACATGGGGCATGTTGTTTTTGTGATAGACACCTTGCACGTTTAATGGACTGGACTAGCTGTTTTCTGAACAATGTTGGACGTGGAAAATAATGAAGGGGCACAGAAACTACACACTTTAATTTTTTTTATTTATTTTTTTCATGGTAAACAATGGTTCAGCTGTGGAGAGTTCTATAAACATGTGCTTGCTCAAGTTTAGGGGTAAAAAGGCGCCATATTCATTTTGAAATCAAAATAGCCCATTATTAATTTTTAATAAAGAAGACTGTAGAGTTTGACATTTCACTCAGTATTTTATGGCGGGCTGGGACCTCCAATACTCCATTTCTAGAAGTATGGGAGATATTTTATTTGCCTTTGGACTCATCATTTCATAATCCGAAACCATTTTGTATTAAGTTCGTTTAAACTATACGAGGTTGTAAGTAGTATGGACTTGTTAAATAAACCTTGCATAGATTGTCTGTTAGATCCAAATCCTTTCATGTGTTCAGTGGATTATTTAAAAATGTGCTTTACAAGACTGCCATTATTTTATGATGTTAAACTTTGTGGGACATTTAGTGGCACTGGCATTGGCCTTACCGGTTCATTAATGTTTAAGTGAGCTTACAGGCTAAAATTGGTTTATTAATGTCTTTTTCTATTCTGAAAATATGTAATGTATTGTTATGGGAGAGTACTAGTAAATGAATATAATACTTGTGTGTGAGCTGTAGTAGAATTTATGCTGTAGTTTGTCAAGGGGTCAAAGCGGGGCAGATGAGAAAATCTACTTTGACCAATGTCATTAATCGAGTGGAATTTCTGTAAAGCATTTCTGTTCAACTCTTGGTCGCTTGTGAATTAATTTATTAATTTATTATGTGTTTTGCAGGTGGACGAAAGATGTACAAAGAATGAACTTGTGGCTCTACTAACATTAATTTATGCTATGTGTGCTGATTTTGTGAAGCAATATGCCAAGCAAAGCCAGTAAAATGGTCAAATGTGGTACATTTGAGATGTTTGTCCTTTGTTGTGATATTCTATGAAATTCAACTGCAAAAAATTAAAACCCATTTTATTAAACAAGAGTAAACAATTACATTTAGTTAATTATATTTTAAAATTAGATCTGCTATCTGTATAGCCTATGTTTCTTAGAAACCTTTTCAAAAAATCTGGCAAACCTTATTGCTTTTTTTCCATCAACAGTACACAAAATGAAACTGGCCAAAGCGTACAGACTAATACAGCTTATGATCAATATCTATTAGCTTGGAAAGTTGTGGTTGCAAGAAAATCTAGTTTCCTACTGTTACATCATTGCTCTTATCACGTCAATACAATCATTCTGAAAAGACGCTAAGGCAGCATGAGACCATACTGATGTCTATGTCATTACTATGGCAACTGATGTAGATACTGAAAACTGACTACACTCTCTCAACAAACAGATCCAATTTCATCACTTGACTGATAACAGCACGAACAGTCAGTCCTAAAGATCAGATCTAAAACACATAATCCACTGTGTGAACAAAGCCAGTGACTGAGACCTAGTTTACTTGCCCATAATTCACAAAGTTTTACACTTCAGAAGTGCTGATTAGTGATTGTCAGAGCCAATGGTCATGCAACACTTTCAAGTTATGTCTAGAAACTATCCCATTTCTGTCATGACAACTCTAAGAGAGTTTAGCATGCTAGTATACGTTAATGCGTTTGGTCTTGGCGGAATAAATCTGCTACGCTGCTGCTGCGGCAGAGCGAGTACAGAGACTTGCTACTGCCAATACATCCACAGATATGTAGGAAATACTGCTGCCCCCTATATAACATACATTAAATTACTCCGCAGCAGATCTATACAGGTGGAGCTGGGGAAGGAGGAGGGTTTCTGAAACGGGCTGCAGCTGCTACAGCGAGCACTAGCCAAGTATCTGAATGTTGAGCAGCAAGCTCATTAGCTGCTGATGTGAAAAGAAAACAATTGGCTATGCCATGTGAAACGGCAGATTATTAGGAACACACATACAGTACATTCTATATAGAACGAATGTCCGGACATACTATATCTGTTGTGTTGTCATTGTCATTATTGCATCATTTTACTGCAATTCACAACTCCTTTCTCAAGGCATCATGGGATAGTAAAGTGTCCACTGGATGCACACATCAGAATCATGGCAGAAGTAATAAATAGGTCATCTGTGTACTGTTTGCCTACTGTTTTATACTATGAATTCATACATAATACTCATTTCATACTGTTTTTTCTTATTACATAGTAGAGAAGTATGCATATTCAGACACAAGGTTAGAGTGCCACTACTGCACATTTTGTATGTTTTCCTAATCGAACATCCAAAATGTTTACAGTTGTGGGTTGGGAAATACTGGAATATATTACAATAGTTATGTTTCAATTCGATTTGTAAAATGTATTCATTTTAATTAATTAAAGAAAATTGTAATATTAAAACAACACTTTCCGAATACTGTAGCATTTTCATCCCATGTTTTCAAAAGAAATTGGAATGAAAATAGAAATTAAAGTTGAAATGAAAGTAGCCAATACACTCTCATGGCAAACTGTAAGTATTTTACGCTTTGGCGAATTGGTGGCTAAACCGTATGAATTCATACAGTCTCATTTGTACGATCTGCTTACACCCGCACTGACAGTTAGGTTTAAGGGTGGACCTTTATGCTTATATAAATATAAAAATAACAGTATGAAACCACTACCTCATAAACCACTCAGACCAAGTTATGTTGATCAGTGGCAGATGCTTTATGTCTTGGAGACAGTTCTGAGAGGTAACAAGCTCGTGACCTTTTTGATGCACATCTAGGAATTTATTTGGCAAAACTGTTTCCATTGTTGTTTGCATGTCTTCTTACCAATAAAAAATGTATATACCGCTGGTTAACGTTTTTTTATGCACATTTTGGAAAGCTATTGTTTCCATACACATTTTATGCTATTTAAGCATGTTCAATTGGCATTACAATGTATGGATGGAATTCTGATGATCAACAAGATAGCATTTGTTCCACTGATTAAGTCATAAATTTCCAACATCCTAGGCGCATATTGTGAGATACAAGAGCTGTAACTTATACTAAAATACTAACATGTCAAGCTTTCTTTCTTTTTTAAATATCTGGGATTTTAACTCAAAATAAAAAGGGGGAAATGCAATCCAAACATGGTAGTTTAAAATGTAATATTAAAATCTGGGCCATCTGCAAGTGTCATGATGAGGTAGGCTACTATAATGTAATGTGAGCTATAGTTCAAAGTGTTAAACATAAAACTTACATCTTGTTCACTACTCACTGTCAGTTTGTTGACTCAAGGCAACCCGGTGCTGTTGTGATGAGTAACAGGCTGATATGACTTATTAGCCCACACAATGACAGTGCAGATAATGGGCCACTCCCTGTGACTCCTGCAGTCCGAACATCCCCAAAGCCCCACTGACCCCTACTGGCAAAGGCTGGAATGACTCCCTCTGTATTATATTAGATCAGGAATGGGCAACTGACGGCCCCCAGTGTCTTTTAGTACGGCCCGCTGTATTATATTACACTCGGACGATCAATTTTAAAAACATTTGAAAAGTAAGTCACGTAAAGATTGCTTTCAGTTTGTGATGTTAATACTATCTCCAACCAGGAGAGGTCGCTAGTTTCCAGCCGCTCCCAGTATTAATTTCAGCGCAGTGTAAACATTCACTAACAAATAATAAATGAAAAAACAGACCATAAAATTACCATATTTTTTAAAATTACCAGACCATTTTTTAACAAGTTCAAGGGGATAGCCTACCTATATGTTTGGAAATCTGTATTTTATTTAAATCGCCATCACACTGCTCACAGACAACGGGACGCCAGAGTTGCACTTAAATTTCAAAGGTAGAATGCATAGTCAACAAAAGCTTTTTTGTCAAATGCATGACAGAAATGTTTGCACTGAACTATGTTCGTAGAGTTTCTGCGGGTCCTTAAAAAGTCTTCAGTTTAATTATTTAAATTTATGGCCATGAAAACTCCTAAATGTTACAAAAAGTCTAATTATAAGAGGTCTTAAATTTGGGGACGGAAAGACAAGAATTGCTATATGGATTAATATGACGATTAAACTTCAAAAGGCTGTGATTTCACTGAATAAATATGAGCGATGCACGTTTCAAAGTCAGGAGCTGCTGCGGTTACCGGGGAAACCGGTATAATCTGCCGTTCTGAAAGAGAAACCTGCTGCCAGAGAACGAATATGCATTTTCAATAAGCCCGTCTGCCATTTTTGCTACATATTTTTTAAATGTGTACCAGTGGATGGGCAAAAAGCTAATGCGTTATACAAATCTAAACAATTAAGTCATTAAGATATATTTATATGTTATTTAACATAATAATTAATTGATACTTTTGACTCATCCCTTTTCTTAAAAATGTGAAGTGCAGATCTTAAAAAAGGTCTTTAAAGGTCTTAAAATTGATTTTGAAAATCCTGCAGATACCAGGTTATTTTATGGTACCATTTGGAATAACCTTTTTTTTTTTTTTTTTTTTTTTTTTTTGAATAAGCTCTTTTTAACTGTCCTCTTAGGTTGTTTTGAGAATGTTCTGTTGGCCACTAATACAAAAAAAAGGATTTACAGACAATGCAATTGAGATGTTTACATTGACTTGTTGGGTAATATTTCTGTCAACTGACAACAAAGTTTCCCTTCTGAACTAGCATAACTGCACAAGTTTTATAGTTAATAAAATCTTTAAAAACAAATTATATTAATTATACTTTCATTTCTTTCAATAAAAAGGAAATTGAGTAAAATGGTGTAAAAGGTGTGTGGACGTGGATTAGTAATCTGGCCCCTTGGTATAAAGGAGAAAAAATGCTGGCCCTCGTCACTCTCAAAGTTACCCATCCCTGTATTAGATCTTTAGATAATGCTATTGAGTGAGTTTGTGCAAAATGTCTGAACATTTGGCATTCTGATAAAATAATGAGTAACAAAAGAGATGTTAAAGAAGTGTTGATATTGCTTTGGGTCATTTGTCACATTGGAAACAGTATACTGCAGAAATAGTAAGTAGTACTAGTGTGTTTTTGTGAAAGCACTCTGTTGCATTAGGTCATTTTGTCTATATATGTCTGATACATAATCACTAACAAAATTAAATAAAAATCTGGCCAAAGTTAAAAAAAAATTCATGAACACATTTGCTGCTGCATTACATCTCACTGTTGACAATGAAGACATGATACAACAGCCAGTTTTTGTTTAATGTTCTTTTCAGTCATTATTTATTGTATGACTTCATATCCTGTATGGCATTTTTGTGTGTACTATAGAATAAAGTAATATATGACTTTCTTCTATGGTACACACACACACACACAAAAAAATGACATTCTGAATAACGTTGATATAAAAATAAAAATTTTATTTATTTATTTTTTTACATTTTTTGTGTTCCACAGATTTACAAAACTGCTTAAAGGCTTGGAACAACATGAGGGAAAGTAAATGATGACACTATTTATTTTTATTTTTAAGTGAACTATCTCTTCAAGTTAACACACAGTACACTCCATCTCAGGTTTTAATGGACCCTACTTTAACTTTATATGGATAGCTGTGTTTACATTCTGATAAACATCTAATTTTGTGTTCCACAGAAAAAAAAAAGTCATGTGGGTTTAAAATGGCACAAGTGTAAGTAAATTATATTATTTTTTTGTTAAGTTTAGGGTCATTTTTCTTTTCTTTTTTCATTTGAAAACCCTGTGTCACTTTGTCAAACATCAAACATGTTGAGGACAGTTTGTTTCATTCAAAAGATATCTGCTGTCCTCGTGTGGCTATACGAGGAAACAACCACTTCTCACCAGCCACTTTATGTAGTGATAGAATGTATCAAGAAACATTACACTTTAGAGGCAGGTAATCACTTGTATTAATCAGGCTGAAAGTGGGACATTTCAAATCCAGTATGCATACCTCACTTTGTCTGGAACGCGGTACCTGGACTCATCCTCGTGGTGGACGTGGCTCCTATAAGCACACATTTTAAGTTTGTGGATCCATTAAAATCAGCAACCAGTGTCGTGTTTAACAAAGCCATGCAAATAAATGCCTTAAAGAATCAGCAACTGGAATAGGTTGCCTTGCTCTGCGTAACAATAAATAGCCCAAATCTATCCCAGCATTTTGTTAGATTACATAAATTTTGTAACTTAAAGTGCCCCTATTATGGGTAATGAAAGGTTCATATTTTGGTTTTGGGAGTCCCGAACAACAAGTTGACATGCATGCAAGGTCAAAAAACACTTTTATTGTCTTAATATGCATTTATTTTTACCTTACTTGCTCAACAACTCCCAAACGATTCGCTCAACGATTAATTTGTCCAAACCCATCCTTTGCGTGATCTGCGGCGATTGGTCCGATTGGCGATTGATCGACTTCATTTTCATTTCATTATGCCTGTAATGCCTGATAAAGCAGTGTTTGTGAGCACAGTGCTGCTTTGTGTACAGCGTTACCGGGGAAACCGCTATTTTTACCGCTCCAAAAGTGGCACCTAGTGGCAAAGAATGAATTTGCATTTTCCTTCAGACCAATGTGGGCGGGCAATATGCTAATATTTCATGTTGACGTCAAAATGAAACGGCTTGGGATTCGTTTTAAACAACTTGTTTCAATGATTCAGAGTCTTTTGAGAGACAATAACTTTATAAACAGTGCACTTTCAGATTTAAAACTTTGCAGGATGTTTTCATTCACTTAGAGCTGTTACACACTGCATGAAAGGTAATTTTCAAAAATCTGTAATAGGGCCACTTTAATCTAATTACTTTCCAATACATTGGAAAACTAGTAAGGTAACGCAAAGGATCCTCTAGAGAAAAATGACATCCAAACACTTGGTTTTCCTCTGCATTTTATTTTTAACATCAGTTTTCCATAATATTTCTGAAAAAAAGAAAACCCTGATGCTCAAGCTTCTTAGCAGTACCAAATAAAAAAAAAGAAAAGATCTTTAAACAAAATAAGAAAATTTTCACAAAATCCTGTTCAAAATTTTACACCCCCTGCTCTTATTTGTGTTTCCTTCTTGAGCATCAGTGAATGTTTTCACCTTTGTAATAGTTGCAATTGAGTCCCTCAATTGTCCTTGAAAAAAAGATGGATCTCAAAATCATAGTCATTGTTGGAAAGGTGTCAAATATGCAGATGCTGGAAAACGCTCCGGTTACTGATGTAACCTTGGTTTCCTGAGATAAAAGGAACGAGCGTTGTGTATGGGAAAACTCCTGTTTTACTCTGTTCTGAAGCCTGATTTGTTCACGTTTGTGTAGCTGCACAAACCAATGGCGCTTTAGCCTGCCAGAAGGGGCGGAGCCGATGTGTATATATGTCGGCTCGCAGCGCCATTTCATCAGATCATTGAAGCGACAGTCATTGATTCGCGTGCGGCTTATAGTGCAGCAAGTGACACAATGCTCATTCCCTTATCTCAGGGAACCGAGGTTACATCAGTTCCCTGACGTTACGAGTGTTCCCTTTCGAACGGTCACTTCACGTTGTGTATGGGAACCGTGTCCAATCACGCCACGCTATGAGCAGATACAGAACATCCTGCTCTGCGAGCCCAGTCTCGAAGTACTAATAAGGACCCCTAAAAACCTGAGCACATTGTGACAGAACTCGCACCCGTAAAGCAGGCATGTCTTATAAAATCTTATAAAAAGTTATAAAATCTGGCAAATGTGGACAGCGACGACCAGCTGGCGGCCGCACAAATCTCACCAATAGAGATTCCGCTGGACCACACCCAGGAGGAGGCCATCCCTCTTCTGGAATGGGCCCTCACATCTATAGGGCATTGCAAGCCTTCTGAGGCACCCTTCAGGAACTTAGCGATCAGGTCTTTTTTGCAATCGATTGGCCAGCTTCGATAGAATGGTTCGCTGCGATAGCTGCCACATATACTTTGAGCGTGGAGGGAGCGCGCCCCTTATCCAGCTTCTCATGTAAAAAGGTTAGCAAGTGGGACACGTCACATGATATCGGGCCCAAACTTCGTGCAGAACATCAGTTAAGGAAGACTGACCATTTTAGGCTGTAAGTCCTCTTGTAGACGGCGCTCTTGCCTCCAAAATGGTATTGCTTACTCTCACTGATTAAGCTCCCGTCGAGGCACCATACATAAAGGCTCCACAGCTGCGGCCGGGATGCCAAATCATGCCTTTCGCCTGTGAGAGAAGGTCCCTCCTCAGCGGAATGGGCCATAGGGCTGCTGCTGAGAGCAGAACTAGCTCTGGGAACCAGGCCTGGTTCCTCCAGAGTAAGGCCACTAGGAGGAGAGAGCACTTGGTCTCCCTGACCTGCATGATGGCCTGAGGAATCAGGGCGATCGGGGGAAACGCGTATAGGTGAGCACCGGGCCAGTCGTGGGCCAGAGCATCTCGCTGTATCGAGAAGTATGTTGGGGAGTGAGAGTTTTCTTCTGAGGCAAAGAGGTCGACCTCTGCCATGCCGAAGACTGATCAGATCTCTTGAACCGTTTGAGGGTGTAGCGCCCATTGCCCGGGCTACCTTGCCTCCGGACAGCATGTCTGTGCCAAGGTTCAATCTGCCCGGCACATGAACTGCCCGTAACGAGAGGAGTTCTTTCTGTGCCCAAAAAAGGAGGTGATGAGCCATCCTGTAAAGAGTGTGTGACCTGAGACCGCCTTGGTGATTGATATAAGCCACCACCATCATGCTGTCCAACCGGACCTATACGTGGTGCCCTTTTAAGGCTGGAAGGAAGGTTTTCAGAGCTAAGAAAACCGCCAACATTTCTAGGCAGTTCATATGCAAACGTTGCTCTGGGGCTGACCAGGAGCCGAACGCCGGATTGCCCTCCAACAGGGTGCCCCAACCTCAGTCGGATGCGTCCGTTGTGACAACCTTCCTTCTAGAGGTCAGGCCTAATCTCATTATTGCTTTGAAACATGCGAGAGGTCGTCCAGGGGGCCACAGCCTTGATACAGTGGTGGTCTACCCTGACAGGAAGCTGTCCCAGTCGTGGGGTGGAACATGGGCTTGAGCCAAAAGAAGCCGCATATAGCACAGGCCCAGAGATATTATAGAGGCAGCAGTCTCCATGAGACCGAGCAATTGCTGAAAAACCTTCAAGGGACGTGTTGTCCCAGGATTGAAGGATGCCGCCAATCGCTGAATGGTCAGGGATCGTTCCGGCGTGATCCATGCCCACATTTGGGCAGAGAACAAGAGCTTTGTTGTCCGAGACAGAAATTTGAATAATGCCCCTAAAGCGAGGTGGCTTGCGAGCGAACTGAAGCGAGTAGCCTCGTTGAATTGTATTTAGAACCCAACTCGACACGTCCGGTATGGCTGCCCAGGCCGATAGCTGGGATGTGAAAGGATCTATTTTTTGCGAATGAAGGCTCGCTGCACCTGAATTCGCGAGTGAGAGAGTGTGAAGAGGAAATTTGCTCTTTTGTCTGCTATCACAGCAGTAAAATATTCAGGTACGCACTGCACCTGTAGGGCGGGACCCGTGGAGAACAAAACTCAGAGGTGTGGAGGATGAAAGCGAGCTGTTTTGAGGGAATTCCGGCCGAAGCGAGAACTACTCTCTTCCTCTTCCTCTCCGCAAAGTTTGCTTTGCTAGACCCAGTGCTCTGGCAATGAGAGCAGCCAGCCCCTGTGAACACAGCGTCAGAGTGGGCCAGGTCCAAATTGTCTAGTCCAAAGCTATCAATGATAAGAACCACTGATGACAGCATTCTCATTTAATCCGCCTAAAAAGATCAAACCGCTCACTAGATGAGGGGTACTGATGATCTTCACATGTAAACACACCGGCAGACCACACTGCATCCGCCTAAATGGATAAAAGCTATTCGTGCAGACGAGGGCGCTAATCCTCACATGTAAAACACACTGGCAGGATCAGAGCGCTGCAGGGGAGAGCGAAGCATACGCTGTGCTGACGTGTGATCACTCAAACCCGCGATCTTCACAGTTACTTCCTCCGAGGCAACTGGGAGGAGAGAACGGGAGGGGCGGTGCCGTCTTCATTGAAGAAGGCGAGCCGCGAGAAAGGCAGAGCAAGACACACATGCTCTCATAGTGAGAGTAGACTGTCTCGGAGCCTTCCACTCCGATCTGCCAAGAAGGATTAAGCCGTTCGATGTAATGAGGGGCGTTTTTTCCCTCACGTGTAAAACACGCCGGCGGATCAAAGTGCCGGGGGAGAGTGAGCAGGCAGGCTCATTGCTGGCGTAAGAGCACTCAAACCCGGTTGCTCAACTCCGTGACTTCACGAGGAGCGTCTCGCTGCAGCCTAAAAGATCCAGGGGGCGTGGTTGGATCCAGATCCAACTCCTCCCACCTTACATATACCTAAAAAATAGATGTGGATCCAACCATGCTCCCTGGATCTTGTGGACTGCAGCGAGCCCTACTTGGACTTCACCGTTTCCTTCTCCGAGCTTGCTGAAAGAAGAGAAAAGGGAGTGCGGACTGCCTTCATTGAGAAGACGATTCGCGAGTGGAGAATTAAGAGCGAGACTTATGCTTTCAAAGTGAAAGCAGCCTGTCTTATGCCGAGTTCACACTGCACGATTTTCAAACTCGTCGGATCGCTGTTGTTTTCACACTGCGTGACTATCTGGGGTAGCATTCAGTTGCTGCTGTGTTCACATTGCACGATGGATTGGCGACAGGGGCTTTCACATTGCACGATTTGCCTCCGATGTCGGGCATTTGTCGGCGATTTATCAAAACCTGTCGGCGAGTGAAAAATCGGGCTAAAATCGTGCAGTGTGAACTCGGCATTAGTGAGCGCAACGGGAGAAACGGGAGAGCAGGGCAGTCCGCGAGCGGAGAAAAGCGAGACTCATGCTCTCTGTGAGTGCGAGAGCATTCCATCTCAGTGAGTGCGCAGTCTCTGCTTGGGCGCTGCCCAGACAGGCGACGCACTCACTGCCCTTCTGCATCGTGCAGGGTTCCCTAGAATGACCTGTTCCCGCCACACTCGCGGCGCGACAATTGAAACCACGTCGGTAGGAAATTTGCTCTTTTTAGCACCAGATTTGCTCTTTTTTCGCTTGATGGATCAAGCGAAAATCGCTTTCATTGTAACATCTCTCACGGGACCCGCGCTGAAATGGGCGGAGACTATCCTCAACCAAGCCGGACCCGCTACTCACACCTTCGCCAATTTCATTCACCATTTCAAGGAAGTGTTCAGTAGTTCGCCGGGGGATTCTTCCGTGGGGGAGAAACTTTACCAACTTCGTCAAGGTACTCAGACCATTCACCAATATGCATTACAGTTTCGTACTCTAGCAGCGGCCAGCGGTTGGAACGAGCCCTCCCTTATTACAGCATTTCAACAGGGGCTCAATCCCCGCTTACGTATCCACTTGAGCTCGTATGATGACACATTCGGTTTAGAAAGATTCATTCAACTGGCCATTCGATGCTCAAATCGTCTACAATCGTGTTCCATGGACCCATCCTCAGCCATCGCATCTTCTCCTCCACGCCAACCAGAGATAAACAACCCTCCAGAACCAATGCAACCCGATTCCACTCGCCTATCCTTGCAAGAACGTCAAAGAAGGATCACCCAGCGATTGTGCCTGTACTGCGGAGACGATAAACACCGGATCCTGGAGTGTCCCCTCCGTCCTCGTCGAGCCTTGGTGAGTTCCGTACTCCCCTCATTCCACAAATTCAAACCTCTGTCCACCCATGCTCTGCTTACTGCCGGCTCTCATGTCCTTACAGTTACCGTCCTCCTCGACTCTGGTTCCGCGGGGAACTTCATCGCAGGGGACCTCCTCCAGCAGCTCCGACTCCCTACCTTGACCACGCCGACCGCCTATGCGGTACAATCCGTAACCGGTACACCCATCACAAGACGTTCCGTCCGCCGCAGTATTGGACCCATATGATTACAAATTGGGCAACTTCATCAAGAGGAGCTACATTTATTGGTTCTGGAGGGTTCCACTGTGTACATCATCTTGGGTCGCCCGTGGCTGGTGCAGCACAATCCCCATCTATCCTGGAGGACGGAGAGGTCCTAAAGTGGGGTGAGAATTGTTTTCCTCACTGCTTCCCCAACTTACCACAACCATCCCGACGTGTTCCAGCATCGATACCGGTCTACACCACCTCCATTGAGAGCCCTCGAGAGAAATTATCCATCGACATCCCTTCCTGTTATTCCCACTTTAGTGACGTCTTCTGTCCGAAAAGGGCTGCCCAGCTACAACCTCACCGGCCATGGGACTGTGCGATCGATCTCATTCCGGGTGAGCCTGTACCACGAAGAAGAATCTATCCATTGTCACCACCGGAGCAAAAGGCCATGGAGGAGTATATTGAGGAGGCTTTGCAACAAGGATACAATTCCATCTACCTCCCCTGCTGCTTCCAGCTTCTTCTTCGTCGCAAAAAAGGACGGCGGCCTACGACCCTGCATCGACTACAGAAAATTGAACGACATCACTGTTAAGTACCGGTATCCCCTTCCTCTTGTCCCAGCAGCATTGGAACAACTCCACGGCGCCACCATATTCACTAAACTGGACCTTCGCAGCGCGTATAATCTCATCCGAATCCGAGAGGGAGATGAATGGAAGACCGCCTTCGTAACTCCCACCGGCCACTACGAATACCTGGTTATGCCATATGGGCTAGTCAACGCCCCCTCTGTATTCCAGGGATTCATACACGAAGTGCTCCGGGAGTTCCTACATCGATTCGTAATTGTATATATAGATGACATCCTCATCTACTCCCGGAGCCTGGCCGACCATCGCCATCACGTTGCGGAGGTCTTTCAACAACTCCGACAATTCCAGCTCTACCTCAAAGCAGAGAAATGTCTATTCCACCAACCCTCCGTTCACTTTCTGGGATACATCATTGACCAGCGTGGCGTCCGCATGGACAAGGGGAAGGTGTCCAGCAGTCCAAAAGAAGTTCAATAAAGCGCATCCATCCATAATAAAAAAGTGCCTCACGCAGCTCTAGGGGTGATTAAAGGGCTCCTGTAGCAAATCGATGCGTTTTTGTAAGAAAAATATCCATATTTAAAAAAATTTAAATAGTTAGATTGCTCTAACTGTTGTATGCACAAGCTGTTCTGGGCGAATGACGTAGGACATATGCATAGCGCATGCGCCTGTGAGAATATGCTAGTCTTGTGAGAATCAAAACATTTGGTTACTTACTTTAGCAAAGGAAAACCAGTCTCCTCCTCTTGAGACTCCTCTCGACAGATAGCTTGGAAGAGCCAGGGCATTTTTTAATATAACTCCGATTGGATTTGTCTGAAAGAAGAAAGTCATACCTAGGATGCCTTGAGGGTGAGTAAATTATGGAGTAATTTTCATTTTTGGTTTAACAAGCTTTAATGGTTGATAAGCAACTTTAAAAGAATATGTCTACTACAGTAGCCTACTCGGAGAGTAGCCTATGCAATTTTGGACCCACACACAGCCATAGAAAAACTTGCTGCATCCAAAATCGATTACTTCCCAACTTTGTTACACACACAAAAAAATAAATAAATAAAATTATATATATATATATGTGTGTGTGACCCTGGACCACAAAACCAGTCTTAAGTCACTGGGGTATATTTGTAGCAATAGCCAAAAATACATTGTATGGGTCAAAATTATAGATTTTACTTTTATGCCAAAAATCATTAGTATATTAAGTAAAGATCATATTCCATGAAGATATTTTGTAAATTTACTACTGTAAATATATCAAAACGTCATTTTGATTAGTAATATACATTGGTAAGAATTCATTTGGACAACTTTAAAGGTGATCTTCGCAATATTTTGATTTGTTTGCACCCTCAGATTCCAGATTTTCAAATAGTTGTATCTCGGCCAAATATTGTCCTACCCTAATAAACCATAAGTCAATGGAAAGCTTATTTATTCCGCTTTCAGATGGTGTATAACTCTCGAAAAACTGACACTTAAGACTGGTTTTGTGGTCCAGGGTCACATATATATATACAGTCATGGCCAAAAATATCTGCAGCTTTGGTAAATATGATCAAAGAAGGCTGTGAAAATTAATCTACATTGTTAATCCTTTTGATCTTTAATTTAAGAAATTCACAAAAATCTAACCTTTCATTGGATAATAAGAATTTAAAATGGGGGAAAATATCATTATGAAATAAATGTTTTTCTCTCATACACACTGGCCACAATTAAAGGCACCCTTTTATTCAATACTTTTTGAAACCTCCATTTGCCAATTGAACAGCTCTAAATGTTCTCCTATAATGCCTGATGAGGTTAGAGAACACCTGACAAGAGATCAGAGTCCATTCCTTTATCCAGAATCACTCCAGACCCTTTAGATTCCCAGCTCCATGTTGGTGCTTCTTCTCTTCAGTTCACCCACTCATTTTCTATAGGGTTCAGGACAGAGGACTGGAATGGCCAGCAGAAGCTTGGTTTTGTGCTCAGTGACCCATTTTTGTATTGTTTTTGAGGTTTGTGTTTGGATTATTGTACGGTTGGAAGATCTAAACATGGCCCGTTATAATATTTCTAACAGAGTCAGTCACTTATTGATTTTTTATGTGTTGGTATTTGATAAAATCCATGATGCCATGTGTCTAAACAAGATGTCCAGGACCTCCAGCAGAAATATAGGCCCACAGCATCAAAAATACAGTATACTGTATTTCATTGTACACATGGGTGTTCACCAAACCCATCTTGAGTGTCTGCTGCTAAAAAGCTTATTTTTTAGTTTCATCTGACCATAGAAACAACATGCGGTGATGTAGGTGCTGTTTGACAATTTTTTTTTAAAAGGTTTTCTGACCCCGAGACTCAACTATTTTCTGCAATTCTCCAGCTGTGGTCCTTGGAAAGTCTTTAGCCACTCAAACTCTCCTTCTCACCGTGCATTAGGACAATATAGACACACGTCCTCTTCCAGGCAGTTTCGTAACATTTTATGTTCATTGGAATTTTTTAATTATTGCCCTGATGGTGGAAATGGGAATGTTCACTACTCTAGCTCTTTTCTTAAAGCCACTTCACTAATTTGTGAAGCTCAATTATCTTTTGCTGCACATCAGAAATATATTCTTTGTTTTTTGTCATTGTGATGGATGGAATTTGGGCTTTATTTTCCCTCCTATTTATATTTCTGTGAAACAGGAAGCCATGGCTGAATAATTTCATGTTCATCACCCTGGAGTGCTCAAAATTGTGAGTATGAATGGGAATATACTTCAGAGATATTTTACTCATAAGAATTTCTAGGGGTGCCAACAATTGTGTCCAACATTTTTTTTAAATAAAAGATCAAAAGGATTAACAATGCAGATTAATTTCCACAGCCTTTGATCATATTTACCAAGGGTGCCGATATTTTTGGCCATGACTGTATTATTTATTTATTTATTTATTTTTCAAATTTAAATTTTAAGTAGGCCTAAGTTTAAATTCAAATTGAAAACGAGATGATGCATCTCAAGGGGTTTATCCCAAATAATACATTTGTTGTATGCGATTTCGGATTTAACGCAAGTGGTGAGTCTTCATCCTTCATTGACTTACCTTGTGCATATCGATACCTACTGGACTGTTGTGAAATCATCATTATTTCTTAGGATTTCCCCTTTTTTTGCATCCGTTTTCTTTCCAGTGGTGTCCACAAAAATTCAGCAGTTCACCTAGACATACTAACAACTGTACAGCTATATCCCTCACAGCCGCAATCGTGGATAATTATATCTGCCTACCCTGATGAATGTGTTTACTGTAGCTTTAAGAGTGCAGGTTGCTCTAACAGCTGATGCCGTAACGAGACGGTGACTCGCGAAGAACTGCTAGAATTAGCATAGTGAAGACTGGGCATTAAGCTTTAAATGATCGTGCATGTGCCATAAACAATCCATACGAAAATAAACACAGCAGAATGCTGAAGGGATGCGTGTGAAGAACATGCTCAGTTCTGCAGATCGCACTGTCCCTCGACTGTCCTGCGAGGAACTGCCTACTGCAGCAGTGGATTTACAGAGGAAAACCTGCTGAGACCAGGGTTATTTTGGATTTGTTCAGTGTTACTGTAATCTACTTCACTTTGGGCGAGTTGCACCTGAATTTCAAAATAAGATCATTTTCACAAAAGGTGAGTTTTTTTGTTCATATATCACGGATGTATCAAATAGGCAACATTCAGTACAGCAATAATGCAACAAAATATGTATAGCTACTAATACAAGTTGTACGTTTATTTATGTTTATTAAATGTGATTTGTTTGCATTTTTTTTATCAAGGTTTAGTAGAAGGCAAATGTATTGGTGCAATGAGGTTATGACGTCATTTGGTACAGCCATTGTACTGCGTCATAATTCATTTCTTACAAAAAAATAAAGTAAATAATAATAGGCCTAATAATAATCTACTGCATGTGACTCTGATTTCAGATGCATTAAATGTTTAATTCCCAGATAATTCCCAATGTGCACATGCATTTTATTTCTTGGATATTAAACAAACTGTATGTTTCTTCAGTAATAATTATAATAATAAAAAGTTTTTAAAAGTTAGTGAAAGCATTTGTTTTATAATGTTCACAATTGTAAGCAGTGGGACAATTCATAGTTAAGTCACTCAGAGACTCAGTAAGTTGCAAACAATAATGTAACATAATTTCTATTTTTTTGTAACCAATTGGAAAAATACAATGTTTAAATTCTACAGTAGCCTATTAGAGTAAGATTGGGTAAGATGCCACCGGGAGCAAGATGACCCCACTCCTTGTTTCTTGTTTTTTTTTTTTTTCTTTTGACCAGGCACAAAATCTCATTTCAGCACTTTTGATGTATGGCTACGCTATTTTTAATTTTGTCATTTCATCTTAATATCAACATTTGCGAGATTTAATCAATCGTAAATTTGTGTTTCTGGAAAATAGTGATCTATGATATGTACAATATTGAATATCAAAGGTTTTTGTGTCTATTTGTTAATGAGGGATTTGGGGATACCTTAATGTTTTTGGATTTGTGGAGTAAAAGTGACGGTTCCTATTTTGAAGTAAAATTTTGAAAGTAAGAAATCTTTAATAGAGTTATTTCCATGAATTAGACGTAGGCTACATTTCAGACATCTTTGCTTTCATTAAACCTATAGTTTAATTCATTAAGTATTTGAGTATTATTATTATTATTTCTTTACAATGTGTTATTATTTGTGACCCTGGACCACAAAACCAGTCATAAGTAGCATGGGTATATTTGTAGCAATAGCCAAGAATACATTATATGGGTCAAAATGATCCATTTTTCTTTAATGCCAAAAAACATTAGGATATTAAGTAAAAATCATCTCCCATTAAGATATTTTGTAAATGTCCTAACGTAAATATATGAAAATGTAATTCTTGATTAGTATTATGCGTTGCTAAGGACTTCATTTGAACAACTTTAAAGGCGATTTTCTCAAAATTTTGATTTCTTTGCAGCCTCAGATTCCAGATTTTCAAATAGGCTTGTATCTCAGCCAAATGTTGTCCGATCCTAACAAACCTTATTTCAATGGAAAGCTTATTTATTCAGCTTTGAGATGTATAAATGGTCAGTTTTTAAAAAATTGACCCCTATGACTGGTTTTGTGGTCCAGGTCACATAATAGTTGCAGTGTAGTTCGAGTTTTCTGCCCATCAAGTGCATTACACTAGAGAACTACGACTCCCAGCATTCATAGCGCTCAGTCAGAGTCAAAAATCCGCAACTACACAAACACATGCAGCTTACACATTCATTGACACACTCTTAAGTAGGCGTTATCATGGAAGAAGCTGCGTTTGTGACATTCTATCGCTTTTTTCTTCCAGAATCCTTCTTTTAAAACACTGCGACAAAGCGTGACATCTATGGGACAAACCGTTGGCTTAACACCACGAGCCGTTTATTAAACCGCATCGATACCTCGCAGGAATAGGAGGAGGAGGCGGGTCCAAGAGCAAAACACGGCCACACGACGCTTATAGCGCACAGGATGGGATGATTCTTTGAGACTGAGACCAAAAGGGTCAGAGTAAATCAATGAATTCCCAATGCGGAGGATTTTCTCCGGAAGATAACGGTACGGCATAGCGTAATGCTCCATGCGGAGTGATCGATGAATGTCTGCAAACGAGAATAACCGCAGTTTGGCTGAAAAGCAATGGCAACCGGTCACGACCCGTGGTAAGTTAAGATGAATTAGTATAAGTTAGTTACCGGTTTGATGTTGTTTATGACTAAAATGGGACCGTTAACAATCTAAACTATACGAAATCCTATTATACACAACAAACTAATTTAACCAGTTAAACTTCTTATCTAATAAACTGGTAGCATGTGAATTGTCACTAGATAGTGTGCAATGTGCATGGTCCATATTATGCCCCACCCTAGCACACAAATAGGATGATACATCAGTGAACCTGTGGGACTTTCATTGGTTGCCTGACAACAGGTCAAGATCTAAACCTAGAGTTATATGTCACTATTGTTCTTGTAGCTACTATTAGTACAATGTCATAATGTGTCAGCTTGGCAAAATACATATTCCTCCAAGCTGTGGCTTTTAGAAGACATACTGATGTCTGCATTTGGATACAGCTCAAACTTGATAGCCCCTATTAGGTGTAATTTGATTTTTAACTGCAGAGGTGACGTGGCAGGCATGCATTTCTGTTAGGGTTTGTTGTGCACGAAAGTATCATCAGTCAAGGCCATAAAAAAAACAAAAGCATCCTTGAAGACAAAATGTTTCTTCTCAGTGAAAGAAGAAAAATAAAGAGATCTTTGTAATCTTGTGTTGTTTGTCTCACCCACTTTGCCTTAAGACAGAAACTATTGAGATATTGGAATGATTTTTTTTTTTTTTTTTTGTAATTTAGTAATTATTACTAAAGAATATTATCAGATGCAAGTTATACTGTATGGACGTCCAGGTCATATTTCATTTTGAAAATGAAGCTAGGACCATTAAAATTGTATGCATTGTAACATTGACTTTATAATTTTCATTAGATTATCATTACTGTAATATTACAGGCATTATGAATATTTGCACGATATAAAGAATTTACATTTAAAATAATTATACTTTCATATTACAGATAGATATTTTTTACTGTAATAAGAACTGTACTTTATTTTCATGACGACAGTGTCACAATGCAAAACCTCTTAGTCCTAAAAATAAAATACATTTTCTTAACAAGAAAATTAAAATTCTTTCTCTTTGTTTTCTTTGATGCTGAGATGAAACATGACCTGAACATGTTCTTTTAAGGCTTCCTGAGATTCAAGCCTGTGAATAGTTAAAGGTTTTGCTTTGTGATTTTAGGTTGCCGTGGGTGATAGTCTGTCATGACTATCTAGGCAAGAGGGTCTTCCAGGTTCCCCCATCTACAGTGATCAGGTACATCAAGACCCTGATCTACCAAGAAACAGATTATCCTGTGTCTCAGCAGCAGCTGTTTCATAATGGAAAACTGGTGAGCTGTAAACTGTTGTACCATTTTTCAGGATATATTTTATATACAGTTCAAAAGACATCAGTAATGATCTGTTAGGGGGGTTGTCTGAAGTGAGTCTCTAAATGAAGAACATCACCTCACATTGCCTTCCCCATGTGATCAGAATCAATCCCCTGAAATACACAGGTTTATAATCCGCCCAAAGAAACTGATTTAGAAACGGGGCAGAGGCCAGATTGTTTAAATGTGCTCTATTGTGTTGTAATCGGTGTGCAGCCCAGTGTAAGAGCTCATGATAGTTTCCAGTGTTTTGCAGTGTATACACAGCCAAATCCACGGTGATGTTTGTGCTCGTACACAGCACAGATCACAAGAAATTGCACATAAATAAAATCTATTAGCATTTTCTTTTATGTTGCGGTTTTTACTTTTCAGTTCACTAGATGAAATTGGAATTAAACATTTTTTCATTCTTGATTTTTAACAGAGTTGAGCTTTCCCATGCAAGGCTCAGACATGTTCTGTGTGGTTAAGTTGCAGTTGTGGTGTGCAGTTTCCCATCTTCTCAGATCTATGTTATGAAGGATGCACCACAGTCTGTCATATTGCACTGTACAGCATCATTCCACCATTGCAGACACCTCTTGCCACTTCAGAATGGCAAAAGTGCATCTGGATATATAGGAGGTCAAATAATGTTTATTTGATGAAATGCTGCTATCATGATCCATATATCACATATATATCTATCACATCTATATATAGTAATCTTAAACAAACATCTCACTTATTTAATATTGCAAAAAGTATATATATATATTATTTTGGTCACACTTTATATTAGGTGGCCTATGTACTTACATCGAAAAATAAATACAATGTACTTATGTGTTCATATTGTATTGCAAAACACTTTTGCTGCTTTGAGGTGGGATACGGGTAAGGTTAGGGACAGGTTAGGGTGGTATGGGTAGGTTTAAGGGTGGGTTAAGGTGTAAGGGATGGGTCAACAGTGTAATTATGAATGTAATTACAGAAATTAATTACAGATGTAACTACATATAGGTATTTTTAAAAATATAAGTACAATGTAAAAACATGTATGTACACAATAAGTGCATTGTACCAAATAATTAATTTAAATGTAAGTACATAGTAGTTAAGGCCACCTAATATAAAGTGGGACCATTATTTTAATATGACAAAAACAATTTTGTAGTAATTTCTGGTGCAAAATCAATTTAATTTTGGGCGGATACTGACAGCGTGTGGGAGGCTCAGTAATAGTAGCCAGTCATCTGAGAGAATTTAGTCACATGAAAAGTGTCATCAGTTTTTTGATGCACATCTAGGAATTTTTTATACCCATTTTGGAAAGGTTTTGGTATTCCTATCCAGTATTTTTTTTTTTTATGTGATATTCCAGAATTTTCTTTAAAATATGTGGATGGAAACCTGGCTAACATCTTGCTGTAGTTATGTTCAGCTATGTTCAGCCTTATTAAACTGGATTTCAGGTGAAGAGGTGCAACTGCTTAGTGAAATTACCCATTGGATTCCAAACATATAGTCATATTGATCATAAAGATCGCATTAAGTCTCTTGTAAATGTAAGCAGCACAATCCAAATAATCTTGGGGTTAAAATAAATAGTTTTTTTACTTTTCCTGTGACCAGGTCAGGCCTCAGAGCCTTTCTTTTAAGCTTGAAGCGGGAAGCGTCCCTGAACGACGAGAGCAGGTGGGAGATTATTTCTCTAACCTAAGTATGTCAGACTCAGAAAATAGCCTGGAGAAAGGCAGCTCTCATATCTCAGCTAACATTCATACATACAATCCCAGAGGACCGGACCGCACGGTCTGCCCCAAATTACTTTAGAGGTGTGCCAGTGTTATGGGTTAGTTGAGATATATCTTTGCATACAGTCATGACCACTAATCTTGGCATCAGTCCAGCGTCTCTAATAAGTTTAGGAATTTTTGCTTTTGGTAATTCTTCATGGATATGCCGTGACAAGTTGGTTTCTTCCAAATCTCCTCCTAAGGCATTCTGTCCTTTTCTTTTTCTTATCCAAGGAAGATGAACTGTAATGTGATACATTTGATACATGACCCATTGTTCTTTTAGTACCTTGAGGGACTAGTTGCCCATATTATGTTATCACAAACTACCTTTAACAAAAAAAATCTGATAAAGAGATGTCTTACACAATTGTCAGATATAACATGATGAACACAATGAATAAACACTACTCCCTGTCCAAATCAGGCTGGATCTATGGGGTTGCTAAGCACCTTCAAACAAAAGCAAGAGCACTACTAGTTGAAGCTGTAATAACAGCATATTCGGCATATTGGCATATTCGGTCCAGTGTGATCCACTATTTGTGTTTGAGCTCTGGAGAGCTTCAAATGTTTTGGTTTACAACATGTTTCTGCAGCATTTTTGTAGCCAATCACAGACATATCTGTTGATTTTCGTAATCGCAATGGCCAGTCAGAGGCATTTAAGTTAGAATCCAGTCAACACTCAAAACACCAGTGCCTGATCCTGATTTTACCCCAAAGGTGATTACATTGACTGACAGATCTTCTTTACAATACTACAATATTGTTTAATGTTTGATGTTTTAACCTTCAGAAAATATCAATTAATGTCTTTTTAATGATATATCAATTTTACATGACTGAAATGGTCAATATATACATTTTTATGTTTAAAATTAGCTGGTGATTAGCAAGCTTACCAATTAATCCAATAGGTTAACATCTTTCATACACCCTAATATTTAATAAAAGGATAATATACGGATCCCTGCACATGAGATGCGAAATATACATATAGTTTATAAGGAATTGATTTCCATCACTTATTAATTCTTGGGCATGTTGTACTACGTTTCCTTTTTTAATAAATTTATTTATTTTTGTCATTTTGTCTTGGGTTCTGTACTAAAAAAACACGTTTGATTGATTATTTAACAAAATTTGTGTGCTGGTTTGTCAGTTATTAAAATATTTTGATTATATTGACAAAATTTTGAATATTATATAATAATATATTATAATATTGAATAAAACTGGCTTTCTTACACTAAATCATATTGTCTTGTTCACAGATATGGGTAGTTGACAGCTGGGTTTCCATCACCCTGTTTTAATGCGCATATTGAAGTATTGCATGAGAAACGAGTGATGGAAACGCCATATTCGAATAAAAATCCCTTAATTCGCAAAAAAGTTTTTACGCTCACTTTTAATGCTCGCATTTTGCGACTAAATTCCTCCAAGCGCATCAAAAAAGTCATGTGACTTTGCGCTATGAGACGGAATAGCTTGATTAGCAGCGGACCGATCTCATTCACAGCATCTGAAATGTTGTTATGGTCGTTCTGAAATGCCTGAGCAAAGTCTGTCATCAAAGTATTTTTGTATAATTGTCTTACACGACTGTGTTCCCAAACAGAAGCATTCACCTCCGAAAGCAATGACAGCATTTATTGTTTCGTCTGCTCGCTGAGGCGCAAGTAATTTTTCATATATGAAAATTATTATATTCAGTAGCTTATCCTAGTTTTCTATAGGCTATTTAGTGCCAGTTTACCAAGAAGTGATGATTTTGTTCTCTTTGACTCGTTGGATGGAAACCGTGCTTGTTCGCAAATGTTTTATGCGATATTTAAATTTTGCGCATAAGTTAAATTCGCAACTTTGTATGGAAACCCGGCATAGAACGTGTCCATACATGTTCCATTGTAAGACACTGCTAAAACTAATTGAAATTTCATGTCAACCTGCCAAATTTCTAAATGTCCTAAAAAACAAGATAATTTTACCCTTAAAGCCCACAGCTCTGATTTGCCGGGTAGTCCTTTCATCTGGTCTCTGCATGTTGTTAATCAGTGTGTGTTACCAGAAGTGCTGATCAGTGTGTGTTAGCAGAAGCTGATTCCAGCGCGAATAGCTGAAGACAGCAGTCTCTGTTTGAATAGGCGCAATTTCAGCCCTGAAAAATCAATCTCTTAATAAACCAAAAACGGTGGTATATCTCAGTGAATTATGGGTAAGCCATGTGGATGGCTCAGTGCAGTTTACAGAGGTGCATTGCAGGCTGAGAGATTAATGGATAGATGGTGAAAAACTTGAGAAAGGAGTAATCCATTTCCCGGTCTTTTTTTTTTTTTTCTAATGTTTGTTCATCCTGACTTCATGATCATGCACAGCCATTTCTTTACCCATAAGAGCTGCAAAGTTACTCAAATGTCCTTCATGTATGCCAATCAGTCATATGTGCCTATATACCTCAGATCTTGTGGATTGTTGAGAAAAGTTCTTTTAATTCTCACAGTGGTCAGACTTAGAATGTTTTGCCTAACACATTACAGAACAGGTGAAAAAAATAAATAAAAATAGAAAGAAAGAAAAAAACAAAATCAGTTGGGTTACACTGAAGGAGGGAACCAGACCAGTTTGTCATAGATGGTGGGCTGTTTTAATTTGGGCCAGTTAGAAACTACCCAGAATTGTCTTCATTAAATGCCCCAAGAATAATGATTAAACTACATACAAAATATTTTTTCAAAGTTTTAAATAAAACAATGATTGTTGAAGTGTTTTACAGGAAAATAACTTTTTTAGTCTTTCTTCTTAAAAAGAAATCACATTTTAATTCAGTGTTACTTGTAATTATCTGTAAAATTCACTAATTTGATTTCTGAGTGAAAATTTTTACCAAGTTAAAGCCTACAGAATTTATTTTTGTTTGTTTGTTTTACATTTTCTGAAGACATCGTGAAATGGTGACCTTTAACTACAGAAAATTTGTGTTTCCTTCTTGTATAGGTTCATGATGGGGTTGAGATTGGAAGCTTGGTGCCACACAGAAGCCATGAAATAATCATGACGTTGCATGGACAAGGCCCGAGAGGAGGAGGTGGGACAGTTTAGGGACACTTTATTAATCAAGTATGACTGGTGCTTCAATTTCTGACATTCTCAGAATCATCATATACACTGAACAAAATTATAAACGCAACACTTTTGTTTTTGCCCCCATGTTTCATGAGCTGAACTCAAATATCTAAGACTTTTTCTATGTACACAAAAGGTCTATTTCTCTCAAATATTGTTCACAAATTTGTCTAAATCTGCGTTAGTGAGCACTTCTCCTTTGCCGAGATACTCCATCCACCTCACAGGTGTGGCATATCAAGATGCTGATTAAACAGCATGATTATTGCACAGGTGTGCCTTAGGCTGGCCACAATAAAAGGCCACTCTAAAATGTGCATATTGTGGATATTGGCAGGAACTGGAACACGCTGTCGTATACGCCGATCCAGAGCATCCCAAACATGCTCAATGGGTGAAACGTCCAGTGAGTATGTTAGCCATGCTAGAACTGGGATGTTTTTAGCTTCCAGGAATTGTGTACAGATCCTTGCAACATGGGGCTGTGCATTATCATGCTGCAACCTGAGGTGATTTAGACAGATTTGTGAACAATATTTGAGAGAAATAGGCCTTTTGTGTACATAGAAAAAGTCTTAGATCTTTGAGTTCAGCTCATGAAAAATGGGGGCAAAAACAAAAGTGTTGCGTTTTATAATTTTGTTCAGTGTATATCCCCACAGCTGTTTCCCAACATTTCAAGTTTTCACAGAAGAGTGAAAACAGTTATTCAATGAAAATCTGCCCTTGTTCCTCTTGATGGGTTCATTAGAGAAGCAGTGATGTCTAATTTGTGAATGAATCATTTGTGTGAGTCAGGTGTTTTCAAAGAACTGTTGATCCAGTTCACAAAATCAGTCTGAATAATTTATGAAGTGGAATGTTTAAAATAATTTCAGGTCAGAATAAGTTTTGAAAACTATTTGTCTGCATATATATTTGTTTTTGTTTTGTGCAATTTTTTTTTTTTTTTTTTACCATTATAAGTAAACTACAAGGATAAAATAGTTGTAAAAAAATTCATGTCATGACCCCTTTAAAAAAAAAGTACAGTATTCCAGAGTTTTTCAGGTTTGGAACCATGTAAGAAATTGTGACCATTTTTAAGAGGTGAACTATCCCTTTAATAAGCATATATTGGAGTGATGTTCATGTATCCACGTAGCTTTGGTGGTGTAATTTTATAGTTTTGCATTACTGTGTGTGAAAGTTGATTATGCTGCATTTTTCAGTATTTGCTCTTTTGCAGGGAGGTTCGGGCAAACCACGCCACCTTTGGTCGATTTTTTGAAAGATATTTTAAGAAGATATCCAGAGGGTGGACAAATTCTAAAAGTAAGAATATATGTTATGTAAAAAATGCAGTTATATGGTTATTGTGTGTGTGTGTTTTTATCATTTTGTTATCATGTGTTCTGCCTTCTTGGCCAGGTCTCCCTCGAAAATGAGATTTTAATCTCAAGAGACACCTTGTATAAATACAGTTTAAATAACTAGGTTTAAAAAAAAAATTAAAATATGCTGTTTGTTGTTAAAATAATGACTGTATCGTGAATTTTATAAAAGATGTCGCAGTCAGCAGTAATGCTGAAACCTTTGGCTATGTTTAAAAAAGAGGATGGATATGAAGCAATAAAATATTGTGCTCAATAATTGAGGGAACACATATTGAGGCCTTTTTTTTTTTAAAGTAAATAACACATACTGTGAGAATTTATGTCAACGACTGTATGATGTGATTGTCATGCAGGAGCTGATTCAGAATGCAGAGGATGCTGGGGCCACTGAGGTCAAGTTCATGTATGATGAGATGGAGTATGGAGTGGAGTCACTGTGGTCACATGATATGGCTCAGTATCAGGGTAATCCGAATATGCTGATCAATTGCAGCATGTCCCTTCACATGTTCAATATAAGTCCTGGCAATATGCAGGAAACAGAATGAATAGTAAAAAAAGTTTAGTAGTCTTGAAATACACTGTTACATTGAAATATGATGGGGGGTTTTTTGTTGTTTTTACAGGAACAGCGTTGTATGTCTATAATGATGCCGTCTTCACAACAGAAGACTGGAATGGAATCCAGGAGATTGCACGGAGTAGAAAAAGAGAGGACCCTCTTAAAGTGGGAAGATTTGGTATTGGATTTAACTCTGTCTACCACATAACAGGTGAGAAAAGAGTATGTTATGATAGTTGATGAATAAAACATACTTTCTTTTATCAACATAAAGATTTTAGGTTAGAATTTATATTATAATATACAAGAAATTGGTACAGTATATTAGGTGCCTAATAAAGTTTTCCACCATTTATAATCACGTTCTTACTCTCATTGGATCATTTTAATGGTCCTGTGGTGTGACACATGAATTTTTAAAAATGTTTAATGTAGTGTATAAAGTAATATCAGTTCCTGAAAGCTGCATTATTGTACATAATGAATTTGCAAAAAATCATTTTAGATGAAGTGTGTCATTTTGCAGGACTGTTCAACACCCCACTGGTATTTAATGACAACCTAATTTTTTCTTTTTCATGCCAGTTTATGAAATAATTTTTCTAATTTGTGAATATACAGTTGAGCAGGGTGGACAAAAATAGAGGACCTAATGGAACGTTGGGTCACCGTTTATGTTATGTGTCCATAATTGTATGTACCCTTTTATGTTTATATACATGGGTATGCCAAATTCATACATTTATGTGCATATGCTAATATAATTCTTTATGGACTAAACGAAAAACTTGTTTTACTATACTAAAAATGTTTCATCTTTTTTGTAGATGTTCCTAGTATATTCAGTGGGGACCAAATTGCGATGCTGGACCCTCATCAGATGTTGTTTGGAGTCCATGAGTCTGGGCAGTGCTGGAATTTGAAGTCCGATATAAAGGAAATAACCGAGCTTAACGATCAATTTGCCCCTTACTTTGGCCTGCTCGGGAGCTCAGAGAAAACCATTAAAGATGGCAACTTTCCAGGAACACTCTTTCGTTTTCCACTCCGAATGAAACCCTCACAATTAAGTAACAACATTTACAATAAAGAAAAGGTTCTGGAGCTCTTTGAATCATTCAAAGTTGACGCAGACACTGTGTTGCTCTTTCTAAAGAGCGTGCAGAAGGTCTCTCTGCATGTACGTGAATCGGATGGAACAGAGCGGATGCTTTTCCAGGTCACAGCAAGCGACAGTGAAGAAGATAAGATGGAGCGGCCCAACTCTCTGAAGACCCTGGGACAGGCTATAGATAGCTACAGTAATGGGGTGCTGAGCAGTTCGGTAACCTGTGCCACCTACCAACTCTCCATTGAAATGCGGGATGAAACTGCCAAAGAGACTCAGAAGACCACCTGGTTGGTGTGTAATGGCGTAGGAGGGCGAGGCATGTGCGGTGAACTGGATTCTCTTGCTGATGATCTGAAGTTCATCCCAACCATTGGTATTGCCTTGCCCCTTACGCTTATTGATGAGGACAAGGGGGCAACTTCTAGTTTCTCAGGACGTGCTTTCTGTTTCCTTCCACTGCCCCTTGGAGAGGAAAGCATGACAGGATTGCCAGTCCACGTCAGTGGTTTCTTCGGCCTGACGGACAACCGCAGGAGCATCAAATGGCGGGAGGTGGACCAGTGGAGGGACCCGGCGGCTCTTTGGAACGAGCTTCTCATAGTCACAGTCATCCCAAGGGCTTACTTCACGCTCATCATGGAGACCATCAGGAGAATCCAAACTAAGAAGGACCAAGATTTCCCCCTTTCCCCAAGAGGTATTTATGGAGCCTGGCCTGATCCAAACAGGATCCGACCTCGCTGGAAACCCATTCTTGAGCCCCTTTTCAATGACTTGCTTCAACAGCCGGTCATCTACTCGCTCAATGGGAGCTGGGTTCAAGTGGATGAAACCATATTCTCAGACTTGGACTCCAGCTTGGACACTACAGAGACTGTCATCAAATACCTCCAGAGCTCAGGGATGATGCTGGCTCAGGTGCCAGCCTACATCGATGCAGTACTGACAATGTTTGTCACCAAACCAGGGAGCATGAGGAGAGTGACCCCTTCTTTTGTGCGCCAGACTCTGAGGAAATGTCGCCATAGAGGGTCCTCTAATGAGAAGCTGCTCCTGCTAGAGTTTATCCTTAGCGATGCCTGCTACAATGACCTCATTGGACTGGAACTTCTGCCTTTGCAGGATGAGAAATTTGCTGTGTTCTCCTCTTCTGTGAATGACAAAGATGCTGTCTACATCGCCTCTGAGGAGTATCCAAGGTATGGGGATACATTTGTATTTGCGTTCTTGGTATTAAGGTCATTCATAGTTTTAATTCACTGCTATCTAAATATATCAAATCAAAACAGCGTTAAGCAAAATTTGACTGTTCTTGAGTTTGAATTGAATTTAGCTAACTGACCACGTGCCACAGGATGGAGAATTTGAATTTCTAGAATTCTAACACAGGCAAAACAGTACTCCAATAATGCGTGATTTATTCCTTCAGGATCTGTTCGTCAGATTTATTTTTTTTATATACTATACCAGTGGTTTTCAAACTTGTTCCTGGGGACCCACAGCTCTGCACATTTTGCATGTCTCCCTAATTTACGCACCTGATTCAGATCATCAGCTCATTAGGTAAGAGCTCCATGAACTCAAATGAGTGTGTCAGATAAGGGAGACATGCAAAATGTGCAGAGCAGTGGATCCCGAGGAACAGGATTTAAAATCACTGTACTATACTATACTATTTCACCTCATTCAGATTTACATTACAACTTTACATTCTTGAAATGCATTTATGATTCATTTCTAAATAATGCTTATCCCTGACCAAAGCTTGAAAATAGAATACATATATATATAATTTTTTGTTGTTTTTAGGTCCCTTTATCCAGGACTGGAGGGAAGATTTGTCTTGGAAAGCATTGCCCCACATGTCATGACCAGCCTGAAAGAAGCAGCCAAAAGCAGAGGTAGACACCTGCAGCTCATAATGCCACTCACATGCTCTCACTCAGGATATATAGAGCATCTGCTCTCAGTTCTGTTCCTCAGTGGTGAAACTTAACCTTGTTCATGCATAGTTTGCTGCAGGGAGGAACATTTTTGAGCTTCATGCTTGCTATTATGGCTGTCAGGTTTTTGAGTTATGCTTTAACATGCTTAACTTAGTATATGCCGAAAAAGATGAAGTGCCTTTTATAAAATAAGCAGAACCTATAAACTCTGTCATCAGGCATTCATCTTAGCTTGACTCAGAGAACACAGTTTCCTTTTCACTATTCCCACATGACTAAATACAATATTTTAAAGAAAGGATTACTAATCTGTTTTTTACATTTATTTTGTTCTGCTTGTGCCACAATTGGCCATAGGACATGTTTTTATCATAATAATAATGTTTTATTTATATAGCTCCTTTCAAAAAGCTGACAAGGACATTAAAATGACTGTTGATAGGAAGCAGCGTTCTTCCTCTTTTTCGATGAAATTACAAAATTAGTAATTATTGTTGTAAATGTTGTTGTGTATAAATTTTAAAGGTAGTGGCATGCGATATCACGATTTTAGATCGTGAATGATTAAAAGGTCACCATGATCTGCTGTTGAGTAGAGATTGTAGTATCGTCTGTCATTAATGTAAATAAAACAACAAAAGACAAGGAGAAAATCATTCACTTCTCTTGAACTTCAATAGCTTTGATAAGAATCAGTGTTCATTTAATTCATACAGTGACGTCTATGTAGTATTTAATTTTTACATTGAATTTCTTATGTGAATTTCTTTTTCTTTTGTTACGCTGTGAGGCTAAATTTTTTAAATAAGGGAAATTAGTTTGGCTCTACTGCTCAGCGACTTGCAAAATAGTCTTAAAATCCAACACGAAAAATAATCTTAATAAGATGCCTTGAAAAAACTATTTACAGTAGACTAGTAGCAAAATGCATTGCAATTTATGCATCTATGGAATATCTCATTATTTGCTTCATAATTTTTATTAAATAATTTATTTTAACCTAAAATATTTTTTTCACCTTTATCTTGATTTCTGCATTTAATTTCCAGTTCAACAATACCTTTGGGGTTGTTCAGGTAAGTGCACAATGTGTTGTCTAATGCCTGTAGAGCTGGTGTCGCTATAGCTTTCCTGGATCACACTACTTATACACTAACATCTGTGTATTATAGCTCATTAACCATATACTGTATCAAAAGAAATACTAATGCATTTAATAATGTGAAATGCTTGTAATAAAGATTTTAATGTGTTGCACCATTTTAATCAGTCAAGTGGTAAACAAGCGGTAAACTGATACATGTTTATTGCAAGAAATAATGTGACATAAGACACACATATGAACATGCATGTGAAGAGCAAGAATTTTCCATTACTTGTAGCCATTTTCCATATTTTCTGTGCATATTTGTGCAACCTGAACAGTTGAAAATGGGAATGAATGAGACTTCTAATTAGAATATTTTCAAATATTTCTAGCATGTGAGCCATTTTAACAGGTTTCTCTGTTTTGTGCATTGATTGATTGTAAATGTTTTCAAATGCTAAAAATGATTATTCCTAATTTTCTCATCATCTCTGATCTTTACCCATGAATGTGTATTTTTAGTGTTTCAGGCTATAAGTGTCTTATAGAATATACAGTTGCAGGGGAAAAAAATATGTGAACCTCTGGATTTATCTGCATTTATGCATAAATTTTCATTGAACAACAGTAAACAAACAGCCACATTTAAGCAGACTGTGTTGGTCTATTTATGTGACTTCAGGTCAAAGTTCATGACCAGATTTAGGTAAATCCAAGGGCTCACAGATACATTTTCCTGCACGCATACATTCTTGTATTTCTTCTATAACAGCTTACATCATGTTTTGTGTTTGTTTGTGCTTTCAGGGAGGCCTTGCACTCAGGTTCAAGTGCTAACCCCAGAGAGATCGGCACGCCTAATTAAAGAAGTCCTTACCACAGCATGGCCTTCTAGAGATTTTGCAGTTCAGTGGTACCCTGGTGATCAAGAAAAGCAGCATCCCTCAGCATCTTGGCTAAGAATGATTTGGAAGCATCTCTACATTAACTTTCCAGATGATCTTAGTGTCTTTGAAGATTTGCCTTTGATTCCAAATGTGCCACTGACTGACACCTTAGATTCTCTAGAGCTACTACGCCTAAAAACTCCATCACCCATCGTTCTTGTAAAAGAGGAAGAGGGTCCTCCGTCAGATGACTTGCTTGAAGTTATGAAGAAACTTGGCTGTGTTATCTTGAAGCAACTTGATCCCTGCTTGCACCATCCACTCCTGAAAAATTACATTCACCTGTCATCACCAAGCACCCTACTGCAAATTATGGACAGATCTTCATCCCAGAGATTAGCAAGCCAAGTTTCATCTTTCTCTGTCAAACAGAAGGTTACCCTCAGAAGCTTTTTAGCTGGTCTTACTGATGTTACAGAAAAAGAAAAACGCATAATTCAAGAGCTTCCCATCTTTGACAAGGTTGGACAGAAGTCAAAGACAGACCCTTCACTTTTTACATTATTGAAAGGAGCCAGAGCATTACATCATACTGCCAAGCATCCATTAGATGTGAAATTGTCCATAAATGTAGTTGACTGCAGTGATGAGGCAACCATCCGTCTAATAAAGCTGTTGAACATTGAACAGGTGAAAAGCACTGAATGTCTAAAGGTGATAATTCAGGACATTGAGAAAGGATTCTACACCAAAGAAGAAGTCACAAATATCATGCTCTGGTCTCTTACTCATTTGTCTTTTCTGAAGAATGAAAGCAAAGCAGTAATTGGTTGGCTTTCTTCACTGAAGTTTATTTATACCTCTTCAGAAAAGCCTCATTCACCAACAGACTTTTTTGATCCAGAGTTAGAGATTTTGCAGAACCTTTTCTTCATGGAAGAAAAGACAAGGTTTCCCCCAGATGACTATACATCATCTCCTGATGTCCTTCATTCACTGAGACAACTGGGGCTGAAAAATGAGGTTCAACTCAGTGAAAAGGATGTGCTCCAGGTTGCAAGAAAAATTGAGGAGTTGCAAGGGAATAGCAAACCAGATTGGAATCCCATTTTAATGAAGGCAAAAACACTTCTTACTATCCTTAACAAACAGACAAAGTTGGTGAAGTCCTCTGAGGTTCAGACAAACCTGCAAAAATTAAAATGGGTACCCGTTTGCAAAGACAGACCGTTGAATTACCCAAAGTCACTTGCTTGGAGAGGTGATTCCTGCAATATTTCCTCTCTTTCTGAAATGTGTGATATTTCTCATGCTGTGCTTGTTGGCTCTTCAGTTGCCCTGGTGGAACGTACCTCTGCTGGCATGAAAAAAGCCCTGAAGTTGTCATTAGAGCCTCAGGTTGATCAAGTGCTCCAGCATTTGAAAGCAGTAAATGACTGGCACAGATCCCAAGCATTTACCACTGAGGACTGGTATCAGTTTCAGCAGATCTTGTTTGAGATATATGAATTCATGCAAGCTCATTTGGAGGATGCAAGGGAAGCCGTGAAGTCTCTGCCCTTTGATTGGGTTTGGACGGGGAAAACCTTTGCTTCCCCAGGACGCACAGTTTTAAAGCCCATACCAGATTTGGACCTCCAGCCTTACTTGTACTCATTACCAAAGACCATTGCAAAATTCAACAAGCTTTTTAAATTCTGTGGCTCTATTGAAGAAGTTGTTCCCAGTCATGTGTTTGAAGTTGTCGAAACAATCAGGCAAAGGAGTGAGCAGGAGATGACAAAAGAAGAAAGCAAACGCAATGTCCTACTCCTAATAAATATTTTACGGTGGCTATACAGCAGTCAAATATCAGTAGATGCTACCATGCACGTCCCCATTCTTTACCACAAAGATCCAAGCAAACTGGTTATGAAACCTATCCATGAATGCACTTACTGTGACATCAAAGTAGAGGATCTGAATGACTTACTAGATGATGTTTCAGAGCCCATCATCCTTGTCCATGATGACATTCCAATGAAAACTGCTGAATGGTTGAGAGTTCCTTGTTTGAGCACGAGATTGATAAACCCAGAAAACCTTGGGTTTGAACAGTCAGGCCAAAGGGAGCCTCTGACTGTGAGAATAAAGAACATTCTAGAGGAGTATCCTTCAGTTGCGGATATCTTCAAAGAGCTTTTGCAGAATGCTGATGACGCAAATGCTACTGAGTGTAGCTTTCTGATTGACATGCGAAAGAATCTTGAAATCAGAGAGAATCTGCTTGACCCTGGCATGATTATTTGTCATGGCCCAGCTTTGTGGTCCTTCAATAATTCTGTTTTCTCTGATACAGACTTCCTTAATATAACCAGGCTGGGTGGATCCATGAAAAGATGTGAAGCTGACAAAGTGGGCAAATTTGGTCTAGGGTTCAACTCTGTTTACCATGTGACTGACATACCCATTATCATGAGTAGAGAATTCATGATCATGTTTGATCCCAACATCAATCACATTGGCAAACACATCAGAGACAAGTCAAATCCAGGCATCAAAATTAACTGGAGCAAACAGCAGAAACGGCTACGGAAGTTTCCCAATCAGTTCAAACCTTTCATCAATATATTTAACTGTCAGCTTCCTCTGTCACTGGAGTCCCCTTACAAGTATGATGGGACCCTCTTCAGACTTCCTTTTAGAACTGAGCAAGAGGCATCTGTAAGTGAAATCAGCAGTATTTACTACAATACCACTGATATCTACTCTCTTGTGGATGAATTTAGCATCTGTGGTCACCGGCTCATTCTCTTCACACAACATGTTGGAACAATGGTCTTGAAGTATTTGAAATGTGAGGAGCCAAACCCTGCTGCTGCACAGGATGTGGTCACAATAAACAAGAGTGTGTGGTCCTCCAAAGCAGCTTATGGTCCCTTAAGTATTCTGAAATCTGCTGCCAAAGTCATGAAAAAAGTCGCAGCCACCAACAGAGTGCCAGCTGAGGTCCCCAAGTCTGGTTGCATCATCAGAATTGTAGTGGAGGAGTTCCACAATGTCTTCAGACGCATTGTTGATCTTCACTCCCCACTGTTCAGAAGTTCTGAAGAAGATCCATCTTCCTACTTTGAGATGGCCGCTAAAGGCACACAAACTAAAAGACTTACAGATGACATGCCACAGAAGGGAGTGGAAAATACCAGCTGGCTTATCTGCTCATGCATGGATGTGACAGAAGCTCTGAAGTTCTCCTTGAGTGATAGTGGAAAACGCCTCGGTCTGGTACCATGCGGAGGCATAGCTGTGCTGCTCACTGAAGAAGACAATAGAAAATGGACTGTAAAGACAAGTGCCACACCAATTGGGGAAGTTTTCTGCTACTTACCCCTTCGAATCAAAACTGGCTTACCTGTGCACATAAATGGTTGCTTTGCTGTCACATCAAATCGCAAAGAGATATGGAAGACAGACACAAAAGGACAATGGAACTCCATTTTTATGAGACATGTGATTGTCCAAGCATACTTGGCTGCACTTAACATGCTGAGGTCAATGGCAGAAAGTGGGGAATTATTGGACTACAGCTATTATGCAGCCTGGCCTGACCCTGGAGTTGTCCATGATGATTTCAGTCTTATTTGTCAAGGGGTCTATCAAGAAATAGCTAAAGGTGTTGATGATGATCGTGCAAAAGTCTTTTCCGATGGAAAATCCTGGGTGTCAATCAAGAATGTCCGTTTTTTGGATGACTCGTTGCTTTGCAGACCAGACATTGGGTCTGCTGCCTTCAAGATATTCTTGAAATACCTCAGAAAGTGTGGTTCCCAAGATCTTTGTGCGGTTGAGTTGCCAGACTGGGTCAAGGAAGGCTTCGATGATGCTGGCTGTAAAGGAAAACTGATGGAGAACACCCTGACAGAGACACAGTTTTTCTCAGATGTGTTCTTCCCCCATATCCAAGACATTGATAAGGATCTACGTGACCCTCTGATGTATTATGTACTCAATGAAAAACTTGAGGATTTTGCATCCATACTGAGGGAAACCCCATGTATTCCATGTTCAGGACCATCACAGAAGCTTGTATTGCCATCTCGACTCATACATCCTGAGGGCAGAGTAGCCAAACTGTACAACAGTGAAGATGGAAGGTTTCCTGAAGGAAGTTTGAGAGACTATGCCAATCCAGTATGCTTGGTGAAGTTAGTGCAGCTGGGTATGGTCAAGGATGACCTATCTTGGGAAGACTTGATTGAACGGGCTGAGTCTGTATTGGCTCTAAATGAAAATGACCACACACTTGCGTGCCACAGGAGCAGTATAATCCTCAGTCTCATTGATGAAAAACTGAAAATGAGAGATCCAGCAGCAAATCAGTATCTTGCCAAATTACAAAATATCAAATTCCTTCCATTCTTGACAAAACCAGCTGGATTTTCACTTCCATGGCATGGAAACAATTTCCCCCAATCTACCATGTTCTCAGCAAAAGAGCTTTTTACAACAGACCATCAGGACACTGTGTGTTTAATGAAGCCCATTCTCAATGAAAATTCCCCTTCCTTTAAAGGATGTGGTCCTATCTCACTGGCTGTGAAAGACTTTCTTGGACTGATAAAAAAGCCAACGGTTTCATTAGTCATCAGCCAACTGAAAGAGCTCTCAAAATCCTTTGATGGTGTAACTCTGTATCAAGAGAACATAACCAATGCTTGCTACAAATATCTCCACGAGGAATTGCTGCAGTCCAATGCTGCACAAGAGGAAATAATGGAGGAGCTAAAAACATTCTCTTCTGTTCTAGTGGAGAACACATACGTGGAACCATCAAAAGTAGCATTTCACTTAAACTTTGATGCTGCTCCATTCCTTTACCAGCTTCCCAACAAGTACAGGAATAGTTGTCGTGAACTTTTTGAAAATGTGGGAGTTCAACCTAGCTTCACTGTTGAAACATTCGCAGCGGTTTTACTGCTGATAAAAACTGAATGTGGGAGAAAACCTCTTACTGAAGAAAACTTTCAGCTGTCTCGTAGAATAATTAGTGAGGGAATATGGAGCTTGATCCGAGACAAAAATCAAGAATTCTGCCAAAGCAACTATGGGGAGATACTTCTTCCTGACAGCAATTTCACACTACAACCATCAAAATCACTTTGCTATAATGACTGTCCTTGGATTAAAGTCAGGGACACAACCGTTAAATACTGCCATGGTGATATTCCAAGAGAGGTGGCAGTAAAATTGGGAACAATTCCAAAACGTCACAAAGCCTTAGAAAGATATGCCTCCAACGTTTGTTTCACTACCCTTGGAAGTGAATTTGGGCAGAAGGAGAAGCTCACCAGCAGAATAAAAAGTATCCTCAATGCTTATCCATCAGAAAAAGAGATGTTGAAAGAGCTCCTACAGAATGCAGATGATGCAAAAGCCACAGAAATATACTTTGTCTTTGATCCCAGGACCCACCCAACTGACAGAATCTTTGATGACAAATGGGTTCCCATGCAAGGCCCATCACTCTGTGTGTACAACAATCAGCCTTTTACAGAGGATGATATTAGGGGGATCCAGAATCTCGGAAGGGGCACCAAAGAGGCAAACCCTGGAAAAACCGGCCAATATGGCATTGGGTTCAACTCAGTCTATCACATTACTGACTGCCCATCTTTTATCTCAAATAATGACATTCTCTGCATCTTTGATCCGCATGCCCGTTATTCACCTGGAGCAACATCTGTCAGTCCAGGAAGAATGTTTAGAGATTTGGATTCAGACTTCAGATCACAGTTTTCTGATGTACTCAACTTGTACCTAGGAAATCACTTCAAGCTGGAACGCAGCACAATGTTCAGATTTCCCATACGAAATGCAGAAATGGCAAAAATCTCAGAGATCAGCTCAGCACCTGCTTCAGACAGAATGGTTCAAAATTTCCTTGATAAAATACGAATGGATGGTGCAGAACTTCTCATGTTTTTGAATCACATGGAGAAAATTTCAATATGTGAAATTGAGAATGGAACTGGTGATTTAAAAACCCTATATTCGGTGACAGCAAAAATCACAGACGGTGATCGACTAAAACGGAAGCAGTTTCACGCCTCAGTTCTGGACAGTGTCTCCAAGAAAAAACAGCTGGCTCAAATTCCAGTGCAACAGATTACCTACACAATGGACATAGAAGACACAGATGGTAATTCTACTACCTGGCTGATATGTAACAGATCAGGATTTTCCGACATGGAGAAGGTCTCTAAGAGTGTCATTTCGGCTCACAAAAATGAGGACATAACACTCTTTCCACGTGGTGGCGTTGCTGCATGCACCAGCCACAACTACAAAAAACCACTTAGAGCCTTCTGTTTTCTCCCTCTTTCTCTGGAGACTGGCCTGCCTTTCCATGTGAATGGCCATTTTGCTTTAGACTCTGCCAGAAGAAATCTGTGGAGGGATGACAATGGAGTTGGTGTCAGGAGTGACTGGAACAACAATCTAATGAAAATGCTAATCGCTCCTGCATGTGTAGAACTGCTAATTCAACTGAAACGTCGGCTTTTTCCAGGCCCTGACCCCACCATGACAATATTTCAAGGAACTCCAATCCATGTTGTCAGGGATATTTTGAGAAAATTCTTGTCTATCTTTCCTGTAAACAGACTGGACATTCAACCAGATTGGTATTGTTTGGTAAAGGCAATCTACCTTTGCATTCATGAAGATTTGAAAAGACTACTCCCTGTTGTTAGAGCACCCCACATTGATAACAGTGATATACACTCTGCAGTATACATCTCCTGGGTGAACACGTCCACCTCAACCAAAGGCCGGGCTTTCTTTGACAACTTACTTCAAGATGAGTTGCAGCATCTTAAAAACACAGAGTATAACATTACCACAAGAAAATCTGTGGCAGAAAATGTTTTTAGAATGAAGTCCATGCTCCTAGATGTTGGCTTCAACCTAATCTACAGTTGTGATGAGACAGCCAGTCTGTATTTCTGCCTGGAAGATGCTGGGATTCCAGTCAACTATGTGACTCCTGACGATGTTCGCAACTTTCTTCTGACATTCTCATCTCCAGACGCATCATGCCAAGTTGGAAAGCTACCTTGTCGACTGCAGCAGTCCAATTTCAAGCTCTTCCATGGTCTGAAACTACTTGTCGACTACTGCTTCAAAGATGTGGAGGAAAATGATATTAACATAGAGGGACTGCCACTTCTGTTGACAATGGACAACATTCTGCAAGTGTTTGATGCCAGACATCCAAAGTTTCTGACCACTCATCATGAGCTTATTCCTTCAAGGAAAGAGCTTTTCATGCACACACTATACATAAGGTACAGTAACATCCTTCTAAAAGCAGGTGTGGCAAAGACCTTTGACATAAGCAGTTTTGGAGATCTCCTGGGATTTGTACTTCCCAGAGAGTGCAGAACAAGAAACTCAGTAAAATGGAAGGAGAACTTTCCTACTGAATCTTGGCTTAAGAGTGCTTGGCATTTTATCAGTGAACAACTTGCGACCAAGGATGACCAGACAGAGATCAAGCCTAAATTTGAAACCATTATGGATATATTGAAAGATTGGGCACTACTTCCAGGAATCAAATATATGGTGTCAGGAAACAAATTGGTTGTGCCAGAGCATGACGTTTTGTTACCCCTGAGCTTGATCTTTGCAGCAATCTTTCCAAATGGACAAAATGACAAAGTCTTTCACACCCTGATGAAGGGAGGATGCTTTCAATTGGCTGTGAATAAAATATGTGCCAAAGAGAGTCCCATCTTGCCTCTGTTGGCTCAGCACACAGCAAATATAGACAATCCTTCCAGCATACTTCGGGCACTTGAGTACATGATCCAGATGTCAGCTTTCAAAACAGCAAGTTTGATGGACAAAGACTTTGAAGCACTCTTGTTGTACTTCAACTGCAATTTGACTAATCTGACCCAGGATGATGTACAATGTCTTAAACTGTTGCCATGTTACAAAGCTGTCAGTGGTCGGTACATCTGCATTGCAAACTTCGGAGCATGCTATGTTCTTACAAAAAGCATTCCCTCTGCCGACATTGAAAAGTGGGCACACAATACATCCTCAGCCTTTCTCGCTGACAGTCCACAGCTGAAAGAACTCTACAGCTTTCTTGGGGTCACACCAATTGATGATCTTGAGGTCTACCTGAATCATTTAATTCCAAAATTTGACATTTTATCACATGATGCCAAAATCCAACATGTCATCTATCTGAAGGAGAGCTTATTGGCAATGGAGGAGCCAAACAGCATCAAGGATCAGCTCTTTGAAAAACTAGAAGGTCTGTCTTTCATTCATGACTTCACCAATAGACTGAAACCTGCCAAAGCCTTCTTCGATCAAACAGTTAAAGTGTTTGAAGTAATGCTTCCACAAAAAGCCTTCATTCCCAATGATTTCTTCAAAAAAATTGAGCAGGTCTCAAAGCCAAAAAGTGGGACATCCTATTTACCCTCATGGATAACATTCCTACGCAATATTGGGTTAAAATATGTTGTATCACAACAGCAAGTTCTACAGTTTGCAAAAGAGATCAGCATCAAAGCTCATACAGAGAACTGGTCCAAGGAAAAAGTTCAGACAGTTGTTGATGTTCTCCTAAATCACATTTTCAATGAGAGAACAGATCTTTTTGATGGGGCATTCCTCAAAGAACTCTCTATGATACCATTCCTATGCCCAGAGCGTGCACCAGCCGAGCTTGTTCGCCTCCACGCCCAGTACCAAGAAATGAATGGCACCATCCCTCTAATTCGCTTCAATGGGTCTCAAGTAAATCCAAAGTTCAAACAAACTGATATCATGCAGTTGTTGTGGACATCTTGTCCTATTCTACCGGAGAGAGCCACCCCAACAAGCATAAAAGACCAGGAAGGAAATGCACTTGCCAGCCAAGAGCAGCTTGATCTTATTTTGAGCATGTTAAACGTCAATGTGGACCCACCATTGGAAAAGGTAATTAGCAACTGCAAAAACATATGTAGCATTACTAACTTGGATGATGACACAGTGAAAACACGAAACAAGGTCTTGAGGAGCATTTATGAATTTCTGAATGCAGAAAAACATGAATTCCGCTGCCAGTTACGAGGAGTAGCCTTCGTCATGGTTGAAGAGGGTTGGAAACTCCTTAAACCAGAGGAGGTTGTCATTAATTTGGACAATGAATCTGACTTCAAACCTTACTTGTACAAACTTCCCCTTGAGCTGGGTACATTTCACCAACTGTTCAAACTGTTGGGAACTGAGGACATTGTTTCAATAAAACAATATGTTGAAGTTTTGTGTCGAATTTATAGAATTTCAGAAGGCAAACGACTTGACCCAAATGAAATGAGAACAGTGAAAAGAACTGTCTCTGGGCTGTTCAAAAATCTCCAGAATGACCCAGTACAGGTCCGTAAAGACCTTGATAATCTCAGAGATTTGACATTTTACCTTCCAAGTCATGATGGACGATTGGCCAAATCAAACACTTTGGTCTTTGATGATGCACCACACTACAAGAGCAGAATTCAGGGTAATGTTGGTGTTCAGATGCTAGTTGACATGAGCCAGTGTTACCTAGGCAAAGACCATGCCTTTCACACAAAGCTGATCATGTTGCTTCCCCAGAAACTGAGGCCCAGGCTTTTGAGTAGTATCTTGGAGGAACAACTAGATGAAGACTCTCCAAAAATGTGCCAATTTGGTGCCCTTTGCTCCCTGCAGGGACGGCTTCAATTGCTCCTTTCATCAGAGCAGTTTATCACTGGATTAATTCGGATCATGAAACACGAGAATGAGAATGCATACATGGTGAATGAGGAGAAAGCGATACGGTTATGCAAAGCACTGTGTGAGGGCTTAAAGGTGTCTTGCTTTGAGAAACTACAGACAACATTGCGAGTGAAAGGCAGCAGTCCGATTCCCCACAGCCGTAGTGAAACTCTTGCCTTTCTTAAAAGGTATGGAACTGCTGTTATCCATCTCTACATTCAGCACTCTGACAGCAAAGACATTAATTTTCTTCTTGCTTTGGCAATGACCCTTAAGTCTGCGACAGACAACCTGATTTCTGACACCTCCTATCTTATTGCTATGCTGGGTTGCAATGACATCTACAGAATAACAGAGAAGCTAGACAACCTTGGTGTCAAGTATGACACAACTGAGCCCTCAAAGCTAGAGCTTCCACTTCCTGGTACACCCATTCCTGCAGAGATTCATCATTTACTGCTCATGGACCCCATGAATGTCTTTTACCCTGGAGAATATGTCGGTTACCTGGTAGATTCAGAGGGAGGTGATATTTTAGGCACTTACCAGCCAACTTACACATACGCTATCATCGTTCAAGAAGTAGAACGAGAGGAAGACGAAAGTCCAAGTGTCCTCGGCAAGTGCTTTCAAATTGACATTGGGTACAGTGAGTACAAAATCGTGAGTTCTCTTGATCTGTATAAATTTTCCAGACAGGATGATAGCACCCATAATCGAGATGGCACACCAACTTCAACAAGCCCCTCAGAGGGTCGTTCTCCTTCTGCCAGAATGGTCCCTCCAATATTTCCTGGAAAGGAAAATCACAGGGCTCCTCCAAAAGAGGCATCCCCCAAAAAGATAAAACTCAATGCATTACCAGAAATTCTAAAAGAAGTTACCTCGGTCATAGAACAAGCTTGGAAACTTTCTGAAACCGAACGCAAGAAAATTATACGGCGCTTATACTTGAAGTGGCACCCTGACAAAAATGCAGAGAATCTTGATATCGCTACCGAAGTCTTTAAGCACCTACAAAATGAGATTAACAGGATGGAGAAGCAAACACAGGCGGAGCAGACCACTGATAGAGGATCAAGGAGAACTTTCTCTGCATCTTCCACTCGATTCCAGTCAGAGAAATTCTCATTTCAGCGATTTTACACATCATGGAACCAAGAAGCAACAAGCCATAAATCGGAAAAGCGGCATTTCCGAGAACAATTTACTAGCTATGCAGGCACATCGCATTCAAATCGCTTCTTTGTACCACCGTCGTTTAAGTCCGTTGGGAACCCTGTGGAGGCACGGCGGTGGCTAAGGCAAGCAAGAGCCAATTTTTCCGCTGCAAGAAATGACCTTCATAAAAATGCCAATGAATGGGTATGTTTCAAATGCTACCTGGCAACAAAGCTTGCATTAATCGCTGCAGATTATGCAGTGAGAGGAAAATCAGACAAAGATGTGAAGCCCACAGCACTTGCGCAAAAGGTAGAGGAGTACAACACCCAGCTAACAGGGTTAGCCAAGGATGTACACATCCTCGAGGGTTATGGTGTGGACAGCCTGAGAACTCGCTACCCTGACCTTTTACCCTTCCCCCAGATTCCTAACGACAGATATACTTCGGAAGTAGCAATGAGAGTAATGGAATGTACTGCTCGGATAATCATCAAACTTGAGACATTTGTCCAGCAAAAAATCTGAATGTCAGCATTAGACAATGCAAAACACTAACAATTCAATTAACAAAGCGATGGTTGTGCAAAATAGACCAGTAAACATTTTAAAAGGGTAAAATTATGTATCTAGCTGGTATTTTATTTTAACAGTGCCACCTCTGATGCTGTGACATGTGCTTATTATTGCGTACATACCTGCTCCATTTCTCTGAAAGGTTGCCTGAGTTTAAAGAAAAAGTGTACGCTATTTAACATGCAGCAGTGTACATATTGTTCAAAAACATAGCAATACCTTTTATTATTTTAAATACATTTATTAATTTTTGTTGTTCCTTTGTACATAATGAATACCAATGCTGCTTTTTTATCTTTTTTAGAAATGTATTTTTCCTGCCATAGTCATTAAGTTGACGGTATTGTGATTTAATAGCATGAGTTGCACTGCACTTTTATGTAAATAGCACTCGAGTGATTGCTGGAATTTGATTGAATGAATCATGTGCAATCCAGCAATGGCAGGCAAATCAGCTCATGGTTTCTTATGGGATCTATATCAGTCATGTGCCAGTAGCTCATTCTAAAATAAAAATGGCAGGTTATAATGTGCATACACCATTTTATCAGCTGGCAAATCCATATGGTAATTGACATGCTCCTTTCACTGTATATGTAATACTGTGCATAACCTGAACATTAAACAGTGAAAATAAAAATATTTGAAAGACTGTAAATTACATCCTAAAGATGTAATATGACAGCAGGTTCACAAGTGTTTACCAGTACAATTACTGTATCTGTCTAGTTGCAAGATTACAGTATTCAAGAATGAAATTTATTCCATATTTCAGAATCAACTTTATCGCAGGTGAACTATACATGTATACATTGTTGGCTAGGGGCACAACAGAGCACTTTTTATTTCCCATACAAGGACACTGGGTGTAGTTTTAGCACATATTACTATTTAAAAAATGTACCATTTAAAAATATAACGAGTGACATTTTCTCTTAAAATTTCACCTGTCAGTTAACTGCTGTCTACACATCATACAACATGCATAGTTCCTCAGAAACAGATTGAGTAAATATGCATTTTCTATTATTCACAATGGGAACCTCTTGTCCTCTACTGTTGAGGATTTTTTGCATGAAGTTCTCTGAAATTTGTGTAAGACGAACATAGATGCTCATATGGTGCTCAATGTCAATGATGTTTTTCATCCATTTCCTTTGTTTAACTGTGACAGACTGAAATTAAACACTGGTCTACTGTATTGTTTGGACAAATATATTTTGTCATTTGTTTCAATCTCATAATGTCATATTACAGCTCTGTAAATTTGAGACCCACTGACAGTATCTTATTTTTATTCTTAAAAATATCTTCTGTTCAGTCATGTCGTATCAGGTAATAATGGTGCAAAATATACCTTTTATTGTGCAAAAAATTTTCCCTTAAGTTGAATGATTTTTTTTTTTAGTTTGAATGAAATTATCATGTCAACTCATGCCAAAACACTGAAACACATGTAAATTGGTTTTTCCACATTCATTGTTCATACATGCTTTATAGTTAAACTATAATATAATTCAAAGGTCAGTTATTGTAATTATTTACTTTCCATTTGTAAACCTAGATTTTCCCTTGAAAAAATATACATCACCCAAAATATAATATACAACTGATGTATAAATGTGAAGATCCCCAACCAATGTATATACAAACATAATCACTCTCAGCATTTTCAAACAGAACATATGCAAAACAATTCAAAGAAAAACACACAAATCCCAAAGTTTCAAGCTGCCATAGGAAAAGAAAATTAGCATTTTGATACTTATTCTGAAATAAATGGCCTAATTTGATATCAAACCATTGTGTATAAAGTTCAAAATTCAAGAGCACTTTATATCGTACAGTAGTTTTTTCTTTCTTCACTAGATCAATTATGTTGATTCTTTACATACAGAACAGAATGTGGTTACTCTCAGCTGTTTCAGCACTAACACACGTAGATTTTGGCATTTGACAAAAATGAGAGACATTTGGATTCGATTATATTACAATGCTTAACGGAAGAATTCAAAGCCACTGCTTCAGGATTGTGAGTAGTGCTGTTTTTCAGACAGAAATTCATTATTATACATGACTTAAAAAAAAAGTTGAAATGAAACTGATTTCAGAAGTATATATCATAACCCTCTGAGAAGCACATGCGTGTTTTATTTGTAATAATTTCTCTATTAATGAGTGCATCTTTAAACAATAACTAGCTGATATGCAACACACAGAATTTGGTTATTTATTGCACCTCAAAATTATATTGCATAGGATGTCAGCTGTTTACCAGCCCCTTTATTGCCCAGCCTAATTTTGAACAATTTTTATACAAAAAAAGGAGAAAACATACAATAATTTTGTTCCATATAGTATAAAGTACAGTCTACACAACCCAATCTCATTAGAAAATGTAACAATTTTACAAGGCGATTTTGTATGAATTCATACAATGTGCTTCATACATAGACATATTTATAATAATAACCTTAAAATCTAAACGTTCGTCCCTTAAACCTAAACGTCAGTGGGGAGTAGGCAGATTGTATGGAAACATGAATGAGATTGTACGAATTTATAACCACCAATTCACCAAAACATAAATAGTTACAAATTGCCATGGGAGTGTGTTGTATATACTGTATATTTCATCTTCCCTATCGTGATAAAACCCCAACCAAACAGATTAATGTACCCTCTGATCTTCATTAACATGTTAATACATATTATGATGGGTTTTTTTAACCTTGCCCAAGACAATGTAACAACACGATTTGTTTCTAGTGTGGGCGTTATGGACAGGTCATTCAGCAGTCCTGGCGCTCGTTGCAGGTCGAAGAGACGCCAGCTCTGGAGATGAAAAGCTTACCGCTGGGACAAACGCACACTTCATATGTGTTGTACATTCCCTGAGAGTCACCTGACGTTCTGGCCTCTCCCACAGGTAACGTCGGCAGACGAACACTTTCAGCATCTAAAATCAACTGAAACATACAACAAAAACCTTAATACTGAGGTATTTAATGAAAGCTTAGGCCATACTTTATTTTAAGGTGCCCTGAGCCAAACCCTAACCATATAGTAAGTACAGTGACATGCGAAAGTTTTGGAACCCCTTGCAGAATTAAATTTTGTTTTAAAATAATTTTAACAAAGTAAGAGAGATCATACAAAATGCATGTTATTTTTTATTTAGTACTGTCCTGAGTAAGATATTTTACATAAAAGATGTTTACATATAGTCCACAAGACAAAAAAAAAAGCTGAAATTACTAAAATATCCCCCTTCAAAAGTTTGGGAACCCTTGGTTCTTCATACTGTGTGTGGTTACCTGGATGATCCACGACTGTTTTTTTGTTTTGTGATGGTTGTTCATGAATCCCTTGTTTGTTCTGAACAGTTAAACTAATCACTGTTCTTCAGAAAAATCCTCCATGTCCTGCAGATTCTTCAGTTTTCCACCATCTTTTGCATGTTTGAACCCTTTCCAGCAGTTAGTGTATGATTTTGAGATCCATCTTTTCACACTGAGGACAACTGAGGGACTCAAACGCAACTATTAAAACAGGTTCAAACATTCACTGATGCTCCAGAAGGAAACACGATGCATTAAGAGCCGGGGGGTGAAAACCTTTGAACAGGATGAAGATGTCCACATTTTTTCTTATTTTGTTGAAATATTTTTTTTTTCCATTTAGTACTGCCCTTCGGAAGCAACAGAAGATACTTGCATGTTTCCCGGAAGACAAATTAAGTACAATTTACCTTGACCTTCAAATTCAAAAGATTTTCACCCCCCCGGCTCTTAATGCATCGTGTTTCCTTTTGGAGCATCAATGAATGTTTGAACCTTTTTTAATAGTTGTGTTTGAGTCCCTCAATTGTCCTCAGTGTGAATAGATGAATCTCCAAATCGTACAGTCAAACATGCAAAAGATGCTGGAAAACTGAAGAATCTGCAGGACATGGAGGATTTTTCTGAAGAACAGTGCTCAGTTTAACTGTTCAGAACAAACAAGGGATTCATGAACAACCATCACAAAACAAAAAAACAGTCGTGGATCATCCAGGTAACCACACACAGTATGAAGAACCAAGGGTTCCCAAACTTTTGAAGGGGGTTATTTTAATAATTTCAGCTATGTTTTTGTCTTGTGGACTATATGTAAACATCTTATATGTAAAATATCTTACTCAGGACAGTACTAAATAAAAAAATAACATGCATTTTTTTATGATCTCTCTTATTTTGTTAAAATTATTCACATTTTCACAGATTCTGCAGGGGGTTCACACTTTCGCATGCCACTGTACTTACTATATGGTTAGGGTTTGGCTCAGGGATAGTTGCATGTAATTATGCATAATTAATTGTAATTACAATAAGTTCATGTAACGTGTAACTAGGACAACTTGAAATACTTTTTTTCCATGTCAAAAAACGTTTTTACAAATATGAGCATTGGCATGGATTTAAGCGTACGCACGCTTTAGAAATGAGGCCCCAGGAGTCTTTGTTTCAACTAGAGTTTCAGAGATATACATATATTATGTATATCTGTTTTGGACTGTGCTCAAATAATTAAAACACCAATTTCTACAATCAAGAGTTATTACATTCTTCCAAAAATATGAGTTATGCCAGCTCATGGATTGATTTTAGCTCCATACCTAATCAAATGCTCATGGAAAATCTGAGAAATCTAAAGCTTTCAGGATTGCTTACCAGTCCTGCAGTTGAGTGTAGCTGAATATCAAAGTGTGCCGTCACATCAACATTTCCAGCCAAGGCTTTGACATGAACGCCTTTTGGGGCATCCATGCTGAGAGAGCGTGTTGGAGACTCTAGTCTTAAAAGATAGGGAATGCTTAGTTAGCACATTGCAGTGCATTGTTTGGACACAAGATGGCCACAAAATCCAAGAGTTTGATTCATAGAAACTGAGAGGAATCTGCATTACATTTACTTGTGAAAGACATTTTTAAAGCAGAAAAAAATTAAGCCTTTGTTGAGAACCAGATGCCTTGGTAACTCGGGTCATCGCACATCACAGCTGGTTAATTCCCTGCTGGAAACTTCTCTAAAAGTTATTTTAGGTAATATAATCAGTACCGCCATTACTTTTAATGGGCTGACCTTATAAAACAAGAATGTTTTTGAGAGAAAAAAAAAAAATCTGATAAAATGAAGAGTTAAAAATGTAGCTATGTAGCTAACAAACAAGCCGGCAATTAGTTTAACTGCCAAAACTGCTGTATCGGAAGTGAAAATGTTAATAATTATTTATTTTATACAGCACTTACTTTAGCTCTTTGTTAAGTACTGCTTTGACCAGTGGAGTCCTGACAGAATGCTCAAAGATAGCACCTTCTGGACCTGTCCAAACACCAGAAAACTTACAATTATACAAAGGAAGTGGACAAATCATTCAGCATTATGGGTGATATCCATATAATCACATCATTGCATTTATTTGCTAAAATACAGATTATCCAATATATTATTATATTATATAACATATTACATTTTTACTGTATTTATTTTGGTATATATTAAAGCATATAATGCAATACATGTATTTTAAAATCAGGTGCTGCCACATTCATGATTAATTCATGTTCATAGTTATATATTATAATATATTAAATAAAATATATTATTTTTGCAATTTGAGGATTGGTTCTAAATTGTAAAAAAAAAAAAAAAAAAAAAAATGCCTAAATGTCCTGAAACAGGCTTCATTCTTTAAGTAAAATATAATTTGTTCAGAGGGAGACAAAGACCATTGTTGACAATACAACATACATATTACATAATATGTATTAACATAACATGTTATATTAAATAATAACATAACATATTAAATAATATATAAACTATTATTTTTGCAATATGAGAATTGGCATGGAAATGTGCTAAACTGTAATAAAAATGCTACTAATACTAAATAACCTAAATGTCCTGAAACAGGCTTCGTTCTTTAAATAAAATATTATTTGTTCTTCTTTTTGGGGTGAAATACGATTTTAAAAATGCCCTTGACAGGTATGAGATTCACCTTTGCGTAACAAAAATCAAAATAGCTCTAGGCAAAGTATTAATATTTAATCTAGTGTGTAAACCCATTGTGCATCATGGGATACCAGGCATGTGTTGTTATGGCTGAATCTGTTGTTTACAAAATCTCAGTGTTTAACCAGTTAATTAATGGGGCTGTTTCATATGTTAGAATATACTTACTATTCTCATCATATTTTTCTTAATTCTTTTTAAATTATCATTTGAAGTAACACAATAAAGTGAAACATCGTAAACAATGTACGTCCTAACACTATAACAACACTAATAATACAACAGAGCATTTCCTTTTCTTTTTTTAAATGCAGGTCTATTTCCAAGCTCACCTGTTACACGGAGCTTTCCTTTTCCCACAACGGCTCCATTTACATCTGCATAAAATACATTTTCATCATGGTTGGAACTGATATTAAAGTGTTGGCCAAAACCCTCAGCCTGACTGGGACCTATTGAGAGTAGAAATAAATGGGTAGAGAATATATGTATTATATATTCAACCAGAATATTCATAAAACAGACTATATTTATTCTCATTAAATATCCAGTTTCACTTTCATATCCAGTTGTTCAGTTTTATGTTGCCGCTGGGCTCTTAGCTCATGAATTTTCTGTGTGACCCATTCGATTCACCCTGTAAAGCCTGACATATTGATAATGGAACTACAGTGGCCCAGTAGTGTACAACACGGAAACAAGCCACAATGCAATGAAATCAGCACAACACAACAGAAACAAGCCGCAACACAATGTAATTAGCACAACACAACGGAAACAAGACGCAACACAACGGAAACAAGCCGGAACACAACTTAATTGGCACAACACAACGGAAACAAGCCGCAACACAATGAAATCAGCACAACACAACGGAAACAAGACGCAACACAACGGAAACAAGCCGGAACACAACTTAATTGGCACAACACAACGGAAACAAGCCGCAACACAATGAAATCAGCACAACACAACGGAAACAAGGCACAACACAACGGAAACAACACAGCGTAATTAGCACAACACAACGGAAACAAGCCACAACACAAAGGAAACAAGACGCAACACAACAGAAACAAGTCGCAACACAACGGAAACAAGGCACAACATAATTAGCACAACACAACGGAAACAAGCCACAACACAACGGAAACAAGAGGCAACACAACGTAATTAGCACAACACAATGGAAACAAGCCGCAACACAATGAAATCAGCACAACACAACGGAAACAAGACGCAACACAACGGAAACAAGCCGGACACAACTTAATTGGCACAACACAACGGAAACAAGCCGGACACAACTTAATTGGCAACACAACGGAAACAAGCCACAACACAACAGAAACAAGAGGCAACACAACGTAATTAGCACAACACAATGGAAACAAGCCGCAACACAATGAAATCAGCACAACACAACGGAAACAAGACGCAACACAACGGAAACAAGCCGGAACACAACTTAATTGGCACAACACAACGGAAACAAGCCGCAACACAATGAAATCAGCACAACACAACGGAAACAAGACGCAACACAACGGAAACAAGCCGAACACAACTTAATTGGCAACACAACGGAAACAAGCCACAACACAACGGAAACAAGCCGCAACACAATGAAATCAGCACAACACAACGGAAACAAGACGCAACACAACGGAAACAAGCCGAAACACAACTTAATTGGCACAACACAACGGAAACAAGCCGCAACACAATGAAATCAGCACAACACAACGGAAACAAGGCACAACACAACGGAAACAACACAGCGTAATTAGCACAACACAACGGAAACAAGCCACAACACAAAGGAAACAAGACGCAACACAACAGAAACAAGTCGCAACACAACGGAAACAAGGCACAACATAATTAGCACAACACAACGGAAACAAGCGAAACACAACAATTGGCACAACACAACGGAAACAAGCCGCACACAATGAAATCAGCACAACACAACGGAAACAAGGCACAACACAACGGAAACAACACAGTGTAATTAGCACAACACAACGGAAACAAGCCACAACACAAAGGAAACAAGGCGCAACACAACAGAAACAAGTCGCAACACAACGGAAACAAGGCGCAACACAACGGAAACAAGGCACAACATAATTAGCACAACACAACGGAAACAAGCCACAACACAACGGAAACAAGAGGCAACACAACGTAATTAGCACAACACAATGGAAACAAGCCGCAACACAATGAAATCAGCACAACACAACGGAAACAAGACGCAACACAACGGAAACAAGCCGGAACACAACTTAATTGGCACAACACAACGGAAACAAGCCGCAACACAACGGAAACAAGCCACAACACAACGGAAACAAGAGGCAACACAACGTAATTAGCACAACACAATGGAAACAAGCCGCAACACAATGAAATCAGCACAACACAACGGAAACAAGACGCAACACAACGGAAACAAGCCGGAACACAACTTAATTGGCACAACACAACGGAAACAAGCCGCAACACAATGAAATCAGCACAACACAACGGAAACAAGACGCAACACAACGGAAACAAGCCGGAACACAACTTAATTGGCACAACACAACGGAAACAAGCCGCAACACAATGAAATCAGCACAACACAACGGAAACAAGACGCAACACAACGGAAACAAGCCGAAACACAACTTAATTGGCACAACACAACGGAAACAAGCCGCAACACAATGAAATCAGCACAACACAACGGAAACAAGACACAAGTTACGGAAACAAGCCGCAAACGCAATGAAATCAGCACAACTCAACAGAAACAAGCCGCAACATAACGGAAACAAGGCACAACACAACGGAAACAACACGCAACACAGCGTAATTAGCACAACACAACGGAAACAAGCCACAACACAAAGGAAACAAGACGCAACACAACAGAAACAAGTCGCAACACAACATAATTAGCACAACACAACAGAAACAAGTCGCAACACAACGGAAACAAACTGCAATGCAACAGAAACAAGCCACAACACAGAAAAATTAGCACAAAACAACTAAATTAGTCCAATGCATTGTGGAGATTTGTTGTGTTATGCACTACTGGGCCACTGTATTGAACCATTTATTGAACATTTAGACAAAATCAAAAAAAAAAAAAAAAAAAAGAGAGAGAGAGAGAGATGGAATATGTTTTTTTGTTGCTGAGTATCACATTTTTATGGCTCATATAATTTGATGCAGTGAGAATATGGAGTGGATATTATCAGGGTTCTGTCACTTCGGTCTAGTTTATTCGTGGTTTTGAGAAAGAGCTTTGACACTCCCCTCTTGTCTTGCTTTCTTGTGAGCTCTCTCATCTGCATGCTCTGTTTCATGTTGGAGCGTGGTATTCGGATCCCGGCACTCATGTCTTGTTCAGGCTTAGTTTTGGTTTCGAGTCGGGGTTCGGACACGGGTTCTGTCTTCCTGTGGGAGCGTGTGGTCTCAAGTTCGCTCAGGCCGTGCACTCCTCTGTCCGTGTGTTTTTCCGTTGTCTTGTTTTGTTGCACGCAGCTCGTTTTCCGGTTGCGTGCTTTCTCTTGTTTTGTCTTGTTCTGTGTTGCACGCAGCTTGTGTTTTTCACTGGCTGCATGCTTTCATGTTTGTCATGTTTTGTGTGAACACGCCGCTTGTGAGTTTCCTTTTTTGCACATGGCTAGTGATTTGTTTTGCTGGCCATGTGCTTGTGTTTTTGTATTGTGTGAGCACATAGCTTGTCTTGTTTGGTTTTATGTGCCATATGCTCTCATGTCTATTGTCTTGACCCCACCCATCTTGTTACCTGATTATTGGTTAATCTGCCCCACCTGTGTTCCCTCATTTCCCTCCTCATTTGCGCCCTATGTCATCTCCTTGTGTTTGCAGTCCCGTGCGAGTTCGTCGTCGAATGTTGTGTGTGCCTTGTGTCTTGTCTTGTCCTAGCCTAGCTGTGTCCTGCCTTGTCAGTCTGTTTCCCCCTACAGGGTAGTTTTTGTTTATAATTATTATTAATAAAAAGCCCTTGTTTCCTGCAATTGAGTCCTCGCTCTCCATCCCTTCACCTGCACCTGACAGATATAGGCAAAAAGTAAGATGAAATTTTGCCTGTAATGTAAATCAGAGAGTTCTTTATAACATGTATGATGTATTATGATTGTCAGGCGTTGCAGTGGTAATCCAATAGGGAAAGACCCGCAATGCGGAATGAGCAATAACACACTAAGAAAAAGAAAGAGCACTACCACAGCACAATGAACATAACTTCAACACGAGACAAAGAAACAGAGGAGAACTCAGGGTTTAAATACACAGAGGATGATGATTAACAAAATGGGGAACAGGAGAGGATTAATCAAAAAACACTGTAACAAAAAGAAACATGAACATGACTGATATATTAAACTTCTTATTGTTATGATCAAAGCTCTGTAGTTTTTATTTTTGGATCAAAACTTATAATAGCAATGCAATGCAATTCAATGATGACTAAGAAATGTCAAAATCATGTAAAAACCAATAAATGTTTTGTGTATCTCATACCTACGGACACACTTCCTGTTACATCACCATTGGCATTGCGAGCATTGAGCGTAACATTTTCAGAGGAGTGCACCAGAAGAGCTGAATCCTGTAATGAAGATGTGAACGAATAAAATGGCCAACTAAATCAATCTATTTATCTGTTTAAGTGTATACTTTAAATACCTCTTACCTCTCTGGAGTCAATTTCCTGGGCATAGACAGGGAACAAAAAGTCAGATTCTCCCTCCAGTCTCAGTCCATCTTCATTGACCTGCAGGTATCCCATGCCTTCCTGCAACAGCCAACAACACAGAGTGCTTTCTCAGCATCAGTGTGACGTCATGTGACAGCATGCAGTGGCCAGCTCAGATAAAGAGGCTCAACCAAGGGCAAAATCTAAATATGGATTCATTTTTCTATTAAAAATGGATTACATATCCAGAAGTCATTTAAGGGAAGTTCTCTCACCGTATTGAACCACATGACTCGCAGGATCCAGATCGTGAGGGCAAAGTTCACCACCAGAATGATCAGGAGAAGCAGAACAAACAGATAGAGGCAGCGTTTCCTCCAGCCGTAGATGCCGATCATGTAGATGTAATCAGTGATTGGAGCCAGAGCCCCAGACTCATCTGTGGTGGTGAAGTACTGCTCACGCACCATCTGGTAATGAAGATTAGTGGTCAACTACACATTAAAACTACAATTCATGAAAAGTACACAAGATATTTTACAGCCTGAACTAACCCTGCTTTGTCATTAGTCAAATTAACTGATACATTAGAAACTTATTGACCTTGACACAACTTAATTTTTATTTATTTATTTATTTTTTGTACCTCATGACTTTGATTTGGTAAAGGCAAGTTTTTAAATAAGCAGTGAAGCAGTTTTGTGTGTGTGTGTGTGTGTGGTTTTTTCTAAGAAATAAAATGAAAATTCATTTTAATTCTGAAATTAAAAGTATGCTCATCATAGAAGCGGTATGTTCAAATCATTGTATTAATGAATTGCATTTGATCCATAAACTTCATGTTTATCAACAACTAATATTGGTAACACTTTATTTTAAGAACCAATTCTCACTATTAACTAGCTGTTTATTAGCATGCATATTACTGGAATATTAGCTGTTTATTAGTACTTATAAAGCAACTATTCTGCCTTATTCTGCATGACCATATTTTAGATCCCTTAATCCGACCCCATGCCTAAATTAACAACTATCTTACTAACTATTAATAAGCAGAAAATTAGCAGTTTATTGAGGGAAAGCCCTTAATTAATAGTGACTGTGTTTCCCATTCTAAAGTGTAACAAAAATGGGAAACACAGACATAAAGGGAAACCCTATTAAGAAATACCACTTGCAGACATTAATACTAGGAGTAAAAAAGGTCTTGCTAGGTATGCTAAGTATGCTTGAGTATGCTAGTGTGCTGAATTATTATTCTAAATTATCCAAAACACCCTAGCAACCACATACACTACCGTTCAAAAGTTTGTGGATGGTAAAATCTTCAGTAAGAAGTCTCTTATGCTCACCAAGGCTGCATTAATTTTATCAAAAAGTCTATAATCATTAATAAAATTAAAACCATCAGTGCACAATTTTCCACACCACAATCTGTAAAGCACATCTTACCAGCTAACATACACTCGTTCACATCCTTCTCTTCATACGCTGAGACAGAAGTCTCCAAACTCATCCTTTCTAATCATCCTACTACTTGTCCGCTTGATCCTATTCAATTTCATCTCCTTCAAGCCATTTCTCCTGCAGTTGTACCTGCACTCACTCACATCATTAACACATCCCTTCACACTAGTGTTTTTCCCTTAGCATTTAGACAGGCTCGTATAACCCCACTACTTAAGAAACCCACCCTTAACCCATCTCTTTTAGAGAACTACAGACCTTCTTCCTTTCATTGGAAAAACACTTGAACGAGCTGTGTTCAACCAAGTCTCTGCCTTTCTCACACAGAACAAACTCCTCGACAGCAACCAGTCTGGTTTCAGAAGTGGACATTCAACCGAGACTGCCTTGCTCTCAGTTGTTGAAGCCCTAAGACTGGCAAGAGCGGATTCCAAATCTTCAATACTTATCTTGCTGGATCTGTCCGCTGCTTTTGACATGGTTCCTTGACCACCAGATCCTCCTGTCAACCCTATTGTCAAAGGGCATCTCAGAAACCGCACTCCAGTGGTTTGAGTCTTACCTCTCAGATAGGTCCTTCAAGGTATCTTGGAGAGGTGAGGTGTCCAAGTCGCAACATCTAACTACTGGGGTGCCTCAGGGCTCAGTTCTTGGACCACTTCTCTTCTCAGTCTACATGGCATCACTATGTTCTGTCATTCAGAAACGTGGCTTTTCATATCACTGCTATGCTGATGACACTCAACTCTACCTCTTATTCTATCCTGATGATCCAAAAATAGCTGCTCACATATTAGCTTATCTAACAGTTTCTTGTCTTTCCTGCCGCTCCAACTCTACAGCATGACATCACGATCCAGTTAGGTTCATCAACAATTACCCCATCAACTTCGGTCAGAAATCTTGGTGTAATCTTTGATGACCAGCTGACCTTCAAAGACCACATTGCAAAGACTGCTCGATCTTGCAGGTTTGCACTACACAACATCAGAAAGATCAGGCCCTTTCTGACGGAGCATGCTGCACAACTTCTTGTCCAGGCCCTTGTCATTTCTAGGCTGGACTACTGCAATGCTCTTCTGGCTGGACTTCCATCAAACACAGTCAAACCTCTACAAATGATTCAGAATGCGGCGGCACGACTGGTCTTCAAGGAACCCAAAAGAGCCCATGTTACACCTCTCTTTATCTCATTGCATTGGCTACCAATCGCAGCTTATTTATTCCTTCCCTTGCTAGCTTGTACTTATTTAAACAATGCCTGAGACTTGGTGTTACAAGCACTTCCTTTGTTGGATTGCCTCTTCAAGATGAATCGCTTCATGTGTTCCCCAAATTGTAAGTCGCTTTGGATAAAAGCGTCTGCAAAATGACTAAATGTAAATGTAAATGTAACAGACATTTTTTTCTGGATGAAGGACCATCACCTTCAACTCAACCTTGCCTAGACAGAACTGCTTGTGGTTCCAGCAAACCCATAGTTTCATCACAATTTCACCATCCAGGTAGGCACATCAACCATAACTCCTTCAAAAACAGCCAGAAACCTTGGAGTTATGATTGATGATCAGCTGACTTTCTCAGACCACATTGCTAAAACTGTCCGGTCCTGCAGATTTGCTTTATTCAACATCAAGAAGATCAGGCCCTTTCTTTCAGAACTTGCTTCACAACTCCTTGTTCAAGCTCTTGTTCTGTCTAGGCTGGACTATTGCAATGCTCTCTTGGCAGGTCTTCGAGCCAGTTCTATCAAACCTTTACAATTAATCCAGAATGCGGCAGCAAGATTAATTTTTAATGAGCCAAAAAGAATGCATGTCACACCTCTGTTTATCAATTTGCACTGGCTATCAGCTGCTTGCATAAAATTCAAGGCATTAATGTTTGCTTACAAAACCACCACTGGCTCTGCACCCCTTTACCTAAATTCATTACTTCAGACTTATGTGCCCTCTAAAAGCTTGCGTTCTGCAAGTGAACGTCGCTTTATTGTGCCATCCCAAAGAGGCACAAAATCACTTTTAAACTTTTAAATTAAATGTTCCCTCCTGGTGGAATGACCTGCCCAACTCTTTTAGACTTGCACTCTATTAATTTACTGCTTGTAAAATAAAAAAAAATAACACTAGCTTTTCTAATCTTTTTGTATTCTATTTGTTTTCTTTTTATTTATTATACAATTAACAAAAGCAAAAAAAGGCCTCTAACACTGTCACACTTCACAGGGAGCAAAGGAACCAGGAGACAAGGAATTTGCACAAACTAGAGTCTTTAATCCAACAGGGGTCACAGGCAGGGAAGACATTCAAAGACTGACAAACATGAACTGAATGGACTGGGGCTTATAAAGACAGGATAACGAGGGAACTAAGTAGACACACCTGGAATCAAATTAAAAATAAGACAGGGGAAAAACTGGGTCACAGAACACATGGGGAGCAAACACAAAACAAAACAATCCAGGGGCGTGACAAACACTAGTTTGCTCTATTCTTTTTCTATTCTATCTGTTTTCTTTTTATTTATTATATAATAAAAAAAAAAAAAACCTTGCTATGTGTTTTATACTTACCTCGACCTGGTTTAATCTGAGGGGGCGGGGCTTGGGTTATAAAAGGGAGCCCCAAACCAGGGTAGGTGGTCAATTTACCTGGCGAGTGAGCGTGCAACTGTGTTGTCGTGAGCAATTTTCAAAGTTTGCGTGTGTATATACACATATTTATCCGTTTGTTTTGTTCTTTTGTACAGTGTTTTCTTTGTTACTTTGTATATAGCTTTGGTCATTTTTCTACTGGGATTGTTTCACCTCTCGAGCACTGTAAATAAATCGTCATTTTTTTCACTTAACATCTCTGCGAGTATTGCCATCATTTTGTTTTGGGGAAATTTTTATATTTTGTTGTCAACTTTTTTGGGTTGGGTGAACCCTTTCGCCTGACGACGGGCCTGCGAAGACCCGTTGTTTCACATTTGGTGAAACTTGACATAGCACTTGCATATCATTGCTCTTTTGTTGATTTTGATTGCTTCCATTGTCCTCATTTACAAGTCACTTTGGATAAAAGCGTCTGGTAAATGACTAAATGTAAATGTATAAAAGCAGTAATACTGTAAAATATTGGTACAATTTAAAACAACTTTCTTCCAAAATATAAAGTAATTTATTCATGTGATGCGAAACTGAATTTTCAGCATCATTACTCCAGTCTTTAGAGTCACATGACCCTTCAGAAATCATTCTAATATGCTGATTTGCTGCTCAAAAAACAGTTAAAAACAGTTGTGCTGCTTAAAATGTTTGCGACTTTTTCAGGGTTTTTGGTGAACAGTAAGTTCAAACGAACAGCATTTATTTGATTACAAATAATCTGTAACAAAATAAATGTCTTTACTGTCACTTTTGCTACATCATTGCTGTATAAAAGGAAAATATCTTACTGACCCGAAATTGTCAAACAGTGGTGTAGCAATGTGCTTAACACCGCTCAATACATCTTCAACCATTTAAAAACATCCAAGTAACCAGCCTCACAAATTTCTTGATAAAATATAAATTCCATTATATTTGCTGTTTTCTGTCAAAACGGAGATCTCTGAGATCTCTGTTTTTTGTCAAGAGAGTGCTGTTTGCAGTACAACATTCACTTTGAATCAAATCCTGAGTGAACATGCCGTTGTCAGATGAAGGAAAAACTGAAACACAGCCTTCGTGTCTCCACAGCAACTCATCCAAACATTCCTTGGGTTTGGAGTTGCATGATCCAATTCCCATTCCTTTCTAATCCCTTTTAAAACATAATTACCAGCCAGTAATTAAACATTCATACAATATCAATGGCTGCAGAGGATCATTAAAGTCATACAAGAAAGTAAACATCTTGACTCCACAAGTTCCTCACAGACAGCCTCTCTCTTTCTCTCTCGGTCTCCCTCAGGACTTTTTTCCATTAACCCACCCTACTGATGCTCTTTCACTGTTTCCAGTCTTGTCTAAGCTGCCAAGAGAAAAAATTACAGCAGAACACTGTCTTTCCAAGCCACCGGGGTCTGACTTTGTTTTAAACAGAGATTCCCGAGATCCTTGTGGTGTCAAAGCTGGACGTGATCAAATATCAAGAGGACCCAGGAAGACTGAGTGAGGGGGGGGCGTGATATTGCTCTGTTTCTGTGGAGTTCTGCTAGAGGATAAACAGTTATGAGGTGGGAAAACCAGTTCTCTGAGGAGCCCAGATAAGAGCTTATGGAGAGAGGCTGTGGGCAAACATAACAAGCTGTATGAAGTTCTCCCCACTCCGTCTAATCTTGCCGTCTGCATAACTCCAGCGCGCCGTAATGCCTCGGCCCTCTAAAAATAGGTCTCAGGACCGTGCTCACATTTTAAAGAGGAAAAACAGCCAAAGTGTTTGAAATAATGATCAGAGTGCAAAAAATATGACTGAGAATTCATATGTTCGGCCTCAGAAGTGCGAGTATTTCTTCATTTCAGTGGCTCATGGTAATATTTTAACAACATGGAAAAGGTATTTAAATACAGTTTGGTGCAAAAGTAAGTGCACCCCATTACAAGTTGTATTTTTATTGGATATGTTGGCATTTTAATACTTTATTTGGATTATATTAATGAGTAAAGATGATATAATTTACCAAACAACAATGAACACTGTTTATTCAATGTATACTGTGATTATAATCAGGTTTTCATTCATTTATGTCTCCAGTTATTCCACATTTTCTGGTAATATAAACATTATTAGGCATGAGAAACAAGACTGATATTAAAAATCAAGTCACAAATCAAACTTGACTAAAAGAATAAGAGTTAAAGTGTGACTTACCCTTGCTGTTTTAGTGTGATCTGACACACTCCTCTGCAGACTCGAATCTGCTTGTGTTACGCAGCAGTGCTCCGATCCGTCTGTCTGTCAAACCCACAACAGCTGCCTTCCATAAATCTGATTCTGGATCAGTCTCAGCGCAGACACCCCCCAAACTTCCTCTCAGGAGCTCACATATCCTTCAGAGGTCTCTACACCTCGTGTTACGCAAACGTAAGACTTCAATGATCACTTAGGAGTGGATTCATTAGCAAGACCCATAAACACCAGTAGCTAGTTTTGTTGTTTCTTGGGGAGGGAGGGAAGGAGGAGTAGAGAGAGGGGGAAGAAGGAAAAAATTACTGCCAAGAGAGAATTATAGAGTGTTTTCTGTACTTGTTTGACTTTTATGCATGTGAGTCACTTTCTATGCACAAGCTCTGAATAGGAAACTAAAGTTAGTGGCTTCGCTCATTGAGGATCTGCTTGTCTGTTGGACAGCAAGTCTTTCTCTATAAAGACGGGTCACACTAAAACAGGACGGAGTATTAATAGATGTGCCTCTGCCAACAGCAGAAGCTTCAGGCTTGTTATGTACTAAGCTTTGTGTTGTCTCTCTTACATAGTTTACGTAGTTTAGGAGTCAGAATGACTCCTCATGAAAATGGTTATAAAACAGCCCCCAAAAACTAATCCAAAAATGGAAATTAAAGTTCCACACTGTTATGACAGATCTTACTAGACATACATTATTTAGGAGATTGAGGAGATGTGTACTGATATTTTCATAAGTAGACTTATCAGACTTATGGAAGGTAAAACTATAATGTATTTTTCTTTTAGGCCAGTAAGGAACCACCTGCAGACTCAGAGTCAGAAGTAAACACCCACTGCTATGATTGGCTAATAGCTGTGTTTGTTTGACAGCCTACATTCTTCATAGATGGACACTGCTGTGAACACACAAATGCTCAGTACACATCAAACGATCTGTAATAACAGATAAAAAAAAAAAAAATAGTGACCACATAATAAAAACAGTTACACAGCTCACACTTGTGTTACGACATTACTGTCGGATCCAATATAGTCAGCACAGCATCGTCTTTTAGTTTCTTTCAATCTTTCTGAAAATCCTGTGTCAAATTGTTCCTTGTTCATAAATTAAACTGCGGTAAAATTAAGTGAACAAAGCACCGAGTTCTTATTGACGCAGTTAGGAACTTCATTAAAAATAAAATGCATCCACTTTTTCATTGGGATCAGAAGGAAGGCAATGCAAAGACTATTTTTTCCACAACTTGCCACTACACAGTGTCTTGTTGTATTTGGAGCAATATTTATCGATTGGTTTCTGCGTAGATCTGCATTTACCTCATTATTTATACTATATGCATGAATCGGTGGGCGGGGCTAAACAGGCAGTGATGTCGAAGCAGGCGGTGTTTAGCCACACTATTACATCATAGAGTGGTACATTTCACAAGCTGTCGTTTTGGCAGACTGAATTCAGTATAAGCTGTTTTTAGACTAACGAGAAAGTTTTGAGATATGAAACTTATAGGATGTTTTTATAGTACAATGACCTCTTACATGTGAAAAGATAAAGGAAATTTTGGTTTCTCAGCAGACCCCTTCAAGAAAATATAGTTACTGTATATACATTAAAAGTTAGATTTCTGTAAAAAAAAAAAAATTGTAAAAAAAAAAAAATCTCTTATGCTCACCGCTGCTGTATTTATTTGATCAAAATACAGTAAAAACAGTAATATTGTGAAATATTATTACAATTTCAAATAACTACATTTTCAGCGTCATTACTCCAGTCTTCAGTGTCACACGATCCTTCAAAAATCATTCTAATATGCTGATTTGGTGATCAAGTAACATTTCTTCTTATTATCAATGTTTAAAATAGTTGTGCTGCTTATTTTTGTGGACTGTGTGAAACATCTCTAATGAGTATTTAATGAATAGAAAGTAAAAAAAAAAAAAGCATTTATTTAAAATGGAAATCTTTTAAATCAATTTGATTAACTGAATACATCTATGCAGATTAAAAATACAGCCTACATTTCTTACTGACCCTATCAATTTTTGAACAGTAATATTAATTAGGCCTATAATAAATAATACAATATTATAATGTATTTTATTAATTTATCTCTATCTTAAAAGGATGCTGATGGGTAGCATGAGAAACTCTCCGTCAAAGCAAATGCTGGATGGCACATCCTGTGGTTGGAGGCAGAAGTGTGCAATGATAAGACAAACAGCTGACCACATCCATCAATATCTGACTCATGATGACTTCCCTCTGCCAGCAAAGACAATGACGGGTTTCATTGCATTTATTCACCATTCCAGGCATGGCAACATATGAAGAGTTTCTTTGCAAAAGCAGATAACTCCATTTTTATGTTTTTTACTGTGTTTTTTATTTAGTATGTGTGAATGCATGTGTGATGTGTCATATATCAGATTAGTCTGATATAAGCATTCTAATGAGTTTATTAGTATTATTATTATTATTTCTTAAGTAAACTCTTTTGTGGAAAGTAATTGCGTAAAATACCTGGTTAGGAGTAGGGATGTAAGTGTAACGATTAACCGCGATTAACCGCGAGACGGTTGAAAATCGATTCAAATATGTGACGATTCAAATCTGTTGAGATGCTTCAAATCGCGATTCAATTAGGGGTAGGAGTTTACATGAATGTATGTCTGAGGGGAACTTATACTGTCTTTAGAAAAGTTTATTTTTTACAGCGGAAACCAGGGAAACGCTTAACGCGCCACCTGCTGGCAGAGAGTGAATCTGCCTCTCATTCAGCTCCTCTGCTGTTTCTATGTATAGTTTCACAAAACTGAAGTCAGACCATTCTGTTTTTGCTTCAAATTTCGAAATTATACAGTCTAATTTAGATTAAAATCTGCTCATGCTGCATGTATGCAGCATCTTTGTTTGGATCATGATTCAAATGCAGTGGTTGCCTCTAATTTTAAATGGAAAGAGCAAAGACAAAGCCTTATTGTTTTTATGAAGAGATTTATTTATGTTACTTATTTATTTGATTTGGGGCTTGTTTTAAATTTTAAATTTAGTTTTGTTATTTAGCAGAGGCTTTTATATAAAGTGACTTACAAATGAGGACAATAGAAGCAATCAAAACCAACAAAAGAGCAATAATATGCAAGTGCTATATTAGTATATTATTATGGTGTTATATTTCAATTTCACAAAGAAACAGCATTTTGTCCAAGCAATAATAATATTTAATTTATAATTTTTCTTAAATCTAATTTTCTTTAAAAAAAAAAAAAAAAAAAATCGTGAATCGAATGGAATTGTGAAATCAGAATTGTGAATCGAATCGAATTGTGAGTTGAGTGAATTGCTACATCGTTACATTACTAGTCAGGGGATGAAAAATGTGTGCCGTCTTCTCCAGACCACTTTTTTCTAGGCCATTGCTTCGAGCCTCGCGTGTTTTTCGTTAAAAACAGGACCATTCTTTACATAGCCTATCTGATACAAGACATTTTTCAATCAGTTAGAAAGTATGATTACTAGAAGGGCATCAATATATATTTTAACATATTTCACACTGATAGTGATAGAGTGTATTATGCACATTCTAGCTCATCTCCGTTTTGTCTTGTTCCTTCGTCGCATGAAGATATGTTTTATAAGTCTTCTAAATTTGTACATTAAAACTTTAAATATTAGTAACTGAATTCCAAATTAAAATGTTCACACAATGATTTTACACATTCGTTAATATGTAATCAGAAACAACTGTGATCCATCCATCCTGAAAGCGTTGAGAAAAGTAACAAAGGTACCATGTGAAAGTGCCTACTCCATATTTTTCGGTATAATAATTTACACCGCAATAAGAATTGAACGGAAAATGAAACATTAAAATATCATTATTATTTAGTACCATAATGCAAACAAAGCCCTGACAGAATATGCGCTTCAACCAATCAGTGCACTCGGTGGTGTTATGGGAATTGAAGTTTTCCAACCATCGAACTATCAAAAGTGTTTATTCGTTCACAAAAATACTCCGCAATAGTTATTAATTAATTAATTATTATATTAAAAATAATAATTTCTAGACAGCATGGTATGCGCTGTTTATAACATTTTTATTGCTGTTATTTTATATTTTCCCTACGTAACAAAGTCACATGACTGCCCCGCTGACAGACAGGAAGAAAGATGGCGATCTTCAGTGTGTATATTGTCAATAAGGCCGGAGGACTCATCTACCAGTACGATAATTATGTACCTCGAGCTGAAGTTGAAAAAACATTCAGCTTTCCGCTTGATTTAGTTTTAAAGATTCATGATGAGAAGGTGGTTGTGTCATTCGGACAGCGGGACGGGATCAGAGGTGTGTGTGTATACTGGTATATATGGTTTATGAGGACACAAATGTGTATAATAACATGGCTACTACAACGTAAACATGGTTTATGAGGACACTTCCTGTGTCCCCGTAAAACAAAAGGCTTAAAAAACATACAAAGCGGTGTTTTATGAAATTCAAAAATTGCCAGTAGTTTCCTGTAAGGGGTAGGTTTAGGTGTAGGGCGATAGAAATACAGTTTGTACAGTATAAAAACCATTATGCCTATGGAGAGTCCCCGTAAAGCACAAATTTAAGTGTGTGTGTGTGTTCATACACAGTGGCAGTTCAGCATGTGTTCAGTCTGTGTTTCTCGTGTGCAGTGGGTCATGCAGCTCTGTCCATTAACGGGGTGGATGTGAATGGTAAATACACGGCTGAAGGGAAGGAGATCCTGGAATATCTGAAAGATCCTGCCAACTATCCAGTGTCCATCAGATTTGGGCGACCTCGTCTCACCTCAAATGAGAAACTCATGCTGGCCTCAATGTTTCATTCGTGAGTAGATTTCATTAAACAATAATTTAACCCATTGCATAATGTCGTTTCAAACATGTATGTTGATCTTTAGTCATTGAAACACATTAGGAGATGTTCTGTAGAACACAAAAGTGGATGCCTTAACAACACAACTGTATGTTTTTATTTTTGTATACTTAAATTGTGTCATACATAAAATACTCTTGACTGGCCAATAAACCTATCAATCAATAAAAAGGCACCATTAGGATTTAAATAAGAAAATACTGAGGAGTCTAGGATTGGATCATTATTGAAGTGATTAATATATTTCTGCAACAGTTCTTTTAGCCCTAACTGATAGAGTGTGTAGCTTTTCATTTCTTAAACAACCGTGTTGGAAGACGAATCCATGTGCATATTCAAAGATGACGAGATTCATTGGACCTAAATTGTGAAAATGTGGTTCAGTGAGCATGAGAAATCATTTTCATGTATGAATTGGCACCCACAGTGTCCTGAGCTTAACCCTATTGAAAGCCTTTAGGATGTGCTGGAGTCAACATTACAGAATGGTTCAACTCTCTCATCGTGGCCAAAATTTAATGCAACTCTTGGAAAGACAGTCCAAGAAAATATTACAGTGTGTGACCTTTTTTTTGGCCAGGCAGTGTATTTTATTATATGCACTGCCATACAAAAGTTTGAGGTCGGTAAGATTTTATTTAGTTACTTTATTTAGTTTTTTTTAAAGAGAGTCTTTTATGTCCACCAATGCCAACCTGCATTTTACCTGCGATGATTGATTATTTTCTTGTCTTTTCTAAGGCTGTTTGCCATTGGATCACAGTTATCACCTGAAGTTGGCAGCTCGGGCATTGAAATGCTGGAGACAGACATGTTTAAACTGCACTGCTTTCAAACACTCACAGGTCTGTTTTTCTCTTGTTGTAAGGGCAAATTATATTTAGTCATAGAATGTAAAACCACGGTGATTTTGACAGAACTGTTTTTTTTTTCATTTTGCAGGTATAAAGTTCATTGTATTGGCTGACCCTCGACAGTCTGGTATTGATGCCCTCCTAAGAAAGATTTATGAGATTTACTCAGACTTTGCACTAAAGAATCCTTTCTATTCTTTAGAAATGCCTATCAGGTGTGTAACTTTTTTTTTTTTTTTTTTTTAGTTATAATTTTGTGCTTTGCATGCAGTCAAATTTGTTGATTTCCACAACGGTGTTTTGTATAACAAAAAATGCATAATTTCTTTCAGATGTGAGCTTTTTGACCAAAATTTAAAGAGTGCCCTGGAAATAGCAGAGAAAGCTGGAACATTTGGACCCGGGTCCTGAACTGTACTTGCATTGAGTGTGTTCATTCACCTGACAGGATCTCCAGATGCTCTGAGGTCAAACTTATCCAGATTTCCAACATCTTTAAGGAATATGAACAAGAGTTTTCCTCAAGCTCAAACTATTTACCTTAAAGACAACTATGACTGGTTAATTTACATTTAGTCTTAAAATTACGTCCCAAATTTACAGTGAGAAACATATTTCACAACCTTTGTAAATAATGTACATGGACACAGTTTAAGTTTGTAATGTGCAGAACGAGACGGAGCAGCTCAAGATGCTCAATACATGCTCATTGAAACATGTTTATTAGTGTCTTTCTAAATGAAATTAAATTTACATGTCATTTGCTTTCTGTCAGCAGAATATGAAAAGTCTACTGTATACCTTGGATCAGTTTCTGAAGTTTGGTCTTACTTTTTATTTATATAAACATTGTGCTATTAAACATTCATGTGATATAACACATTGTCATATTTCATTAGACACGTTTATGAATTTGTAATACTGCAGATACAGAGGTAGGACCTGTTTTAAAGCCCTAAAACGGATGGAAAGTACACAAAATAAATTGTTGTTTTACCTGTTTTAATAGCAATAAAATGTTAAGAAATGGCTTTAACATGTCTTAACCAAATGACAAAGTTGTGCAACGTAAGCACTAAGTGAGCAGATTCAGAACAATGTAAAATACGGTCATCCGTTTTTAAAATGAACAGAATAAATAACATGATGTGCAGAAAGTGACACAACATGGTATGCTATTTCATATATCACTAAAAAAGTGTAATACCTTAGGAATAGACATCCACAGGATATCCACAGTGAATTAATTATATTTCATACTCACAAAAGTAAAACCCTAGACAAGTTGTACCCTTTAATTTTCATACCATATCTTAAAAACGAGTTAAAAGACATTTAAATAATACTCTAATGTTTAGTCGGCCTTCTTGGGTACACTTCCCATCTTGGTGCGGATATTCCGGAGCAGAAAGTATCCAACTGTGGTGACAGTACAGGTTATCTCTGCTACCCAGAATGCTGTGTTCCAGCCATAGTGTTTAGCAATGGTGCCAAATGGCAACCCTGACAGGAAACCTCCAACTGCCAGCAAAACAAACGCAAAAAACTCATTAGTATTTTTTGAAATGGGCAAATGGTTAACATGTAACTTTTCTTTGGGAATGAGATTATATACTAAAGAAAAACCAAAGTAAAATTCCAAATGTAACTAATGGAAAATTAGGTTAGTACAAATTTACTTCTGCTGTAAATTTGAGAAGATGCTCACCGTTTGCCATCAGGGCCACAATGGCGTGAGAGGTCCCACAGTAGTTCGATGGAGCGCTTTCATTCGCAAGAACTCCAAACAAGGCAATCGGTCCATAGGAGGAAAAACCAAAAACAGCACCCAACAAAAGAATCCATACCTGTATGTAAATTGTAATAAAACCAGTACATTATAGAACCCATAAACCCAGTCTTATTTCCTGCATTGACGTATTTCCCATTGCAACAGAAAGTTTGGGCAAAACATGTGGTCAGGTTTGTCTTAAAAAAAACAACAACATCCAGTAGGGTTTAGATTAATGTCAAAGTCAGTAATATAATTCGCTATTGCACGATGTGGGCTGCGGGTGGAATATTTTCTGCCAGTTTTGTTCATTTGTAATGTGTAAGTGATACTGAACTTACATTTGAGCTGTGTGCTGTGACAGTAGTGCGGAAGAGGTACATGGAGACACACATGCCAGCCATCATGGAGAGCAAGAGCCCATGGCGAGGGTTACCATACAGACGCAATCCATGCTGAAATTAATGAGAAATTAAAGAGAATGAGAAAATGCACCACCTAAAGGTCAGTGCAATATTTTTTATTCAGCAATTATTGTAATTTATAATTCCTATTTTAATAAATGCTGTTTTTTTTTTTTTTTCCCATGAAAGATTTCTGAATCACAGTTCCTACTAAAATATTAGGCAGCACAACTGTTTCCAACATTGATAATAAATGCAAATGCAACATTGATAATAAATGCAAATCAGCATATAGAATGATTTCTGAAGGATCATGTGACTGAAGACTGGAGTAATGATGATAAATTCATATTTGCATCACAGGAACAAATTACTTTATTATTGTTTTAAAATATTTTTAAACTATTTTAAAATATATTCCGATTTAGAATAGTTTTAAATTACAATAATATATCACTGCATTTTAGATCAAATAAATCCATTTATTTCATTCATTTAAACACATTCCAAAAAACACACCTCTACTTCTGAATGGTAGAATATAAACTAATATTCCGAAGAAAACATGGTTTGTCATGAATAGTATAAAGATTTTGTATAAATATATATTGGTGGTATAAACGCACCTTTGCCACAGCTCTATCTGACAGAAATCCTGCGGCTAAACTACCCAGCAGTCCTCCAATCTCCAGGGCACTCATAAAGGAACTTCCTGTTAAAATCAACAGCAATATGCATTTCAGTCCATAGCCCAAAAGTCTCATCACACCCTTAGCAGACCATTTCTGAAAGAGGACAAAAAATGTGAAATTGTGCCTGATCTTTTAAGTTAAGAGTGCACTGTACTATGAAATTATGAAAACATAGACTGTAACTTTCAGAACTGAAATGTCTTCACACTACAAAACACTGCCATTGACATCTTTAAGGCCCTCATTAGATGACACTAGAGGCCTGTCCACCTTATTGTGCAATGCTTGAGTAAGCTATTTTCTGTGAATGTGCAAAACTTTTGATTCATTAGCTGCTATAGGTTGAAAACTAGAAGAAAAACAAAGCGTGTTAAATTACTAAACAGTAAATCTATTTGCACTACAAACCAGTGTGTTTTTCAAACTAAAATACGATAAGATATACCAATTTACAATATTAGGCAGCATAAAGGCCAGTGTTTGTACAGCTAAAATAACAGACAACACAGAAACCTTTGCACATTCATGTTAAAAATTGGCTGCACCCGCTCTTACATTAAAAATAAGGTGGATACTAAAAAAAACTTAAAACTCAATACATTAGACAACACACAATACCCATTAGAGCTGACTGGCCCATGTCCTGGATAAGGAAAAGTTGCCCCCAGTCAGTGTAAGCAGTCTTCGCCCCAAACACCACCAGGTATCCCAATGACAACACCCACAGATATGGAGAAAAGATGAACTCTTTGAAGGTGCTTTCATTTTTGCTGGAGCCTGAAATCAGAGGTAGATACCAGATGGATCAAATGTACAACTGTTGTTGGAGAACAGACACAAAAGTCCATTAGTTCAACATGAATGACCTTCGATGGAAAAACATGAATTAACACACAGGCCTAGTAAAACACACCCCTTTGTACTCTGTTTTGGTCCAATAGTTCATTCATCAAAGAACTAGCAAGTGAAGCCTTTTATCTAAAGCAGACTTTCACAATAACATAGAACAGCAATATATAAGCAAAACTAGCCATAATAAACAACTAAGTATGGAAAATGAAGATGACATGAAACCACATTGCCAGTTTGAATTCCTTAATGTCATGTATTTCCTACTGAAACAGGATATTCAGTTAAAATAATTATACAAATGCATGTGTGTGTGGATGGGGAAGTCCTCATACCTCCTTTGCCTTTCTTTGCACCAGCTTCGATATTTGGCAGGCCAACTTCACTGGGCTCATTTCGGATGATGAGTAGACAGAAGATGGACACGACCATGCAGGTTAGGCCAGAGATGGACAGTGTGAACCTCCAGCTGTAGCTTTGGGCCATCAGTGTGGCAATTATAGGCCCGAGACCCCCAGCCAAATTCATACTACAAGACAGCACTGCCCACCAGGTCCCAAACTGAGATGGCTCAAACCACTATTTAAACAAAAGAATCGGTTAATTTCAAAAGCATCTTTAAAAAAAAAAAAAAAAACATTACTGGCCCCAAACTTTTCAATAGTAGTGTTTTTTTCAAAAGTTTCAATAGTAGTGTTTTCAAAAACCATCTGAGTTCCCCAAGGAACATTTTATTAATCTATGAAGAACCTTCTGTGCAATGGAAAGGTTCCATGGATGTTAAAGATTCTTAATGCAAGTCCATGGATTACAGGGATCAGATCCATACCTTGCGTAGTACTTTTGCACACGGTGGCCATCCTAGACCTTGACCCAGTCCATTCAGAAACCACAGGCCTGAGAACACCGCCACAGACGAGGACTGAGAGAAAACCACATTGATGCCGCCAACCATAAACAGCCCAACAGAGAAAAGCCATCGTGCGCTCATCTGATCGGACAGCACACCGCTTATGAACTTGCTAATGGCGTAGGCCAGTGATTGACTGCTAGTGATAAGACCTGCAGTGCACAAAGAAGAAATAAATATTGATTAGACTTCAGCAGAGAGTTAAGAATCACTCAAGAATCACATATGGGTTTGCAAAGATAGGGCAAAGTAACATCTCTTCAGACATTATCACTCCGCATTGGCTTAAGGACTGTAAAGACTTCAGTGATAAAGATGAACTTAATCACTGCTGATAAAGTAGATCCCGGGCAACATACCAAACATCTCATTGTAATAAAGAAAGGCTTAAATTGTGTAGATGTAGCTGCATTTTAAGCTGTATAATATATTTCATATTTTATGCATAGTAATGACTAACATTTTTTACAAAGCTAAACTAAAAATACATTTCACTGGTGTAGACATATCACAGCCTCTAGTCTCACAGGGTAACCTAACAGATGATGCAAGTGGAAAATAGTTGAGACTAATTTAGCTTTATATATATATATATATATATATATATATATATATATATATATATATATATATATATATATAAATTTTATTATTTTTTAAATGAAATTTTAGTTAGGTAATGTTTCTTAACAGGGTGGAAAGTGTACGTGCATATTGTAATATAACACCAAAAAGTTTAAAATAAAAAATCCGTATTAAGACATAAGATGTTTTTCTAGTTGAATTTCTCAGATTAGGATGTCACACCAGAGGAAGTGATGTCATAATTTAATATTTTTAATATGTTTAATATTTTACACTTGCAATTAATACACGCTAACAGGGTGGAAAGCAATATACAGTAGCAGTAACAGCAGAAGACAGTACAGTAAAAAAACATACTGTTCAGGATGAGGTTGATAAGATAATCTTTTTAATATTTTTTTTTTTCAGGATTATTAACAGAATCATAAGTTTAAAAAAACATTTATTTGAAATATAAATGTTTTGTAACATTATAAATGTCTTTACTCTTACTTACTTTCAATTTAACACATCCTTGAATAAAAATATATATTTATTTACAAAACCATCTTACTGACCTCAAACCTTTGAACAGTAATTTTTAATAGAAAAATTAATTCAAAAAAGAAATTTTAAATTTTAAACTGATTTTTATTAAATGTATAACATACTATATATGTATCTGTTTATGACACAAATTTCAATTAAAAAAAAAGATGATACCTCCTCTAAAATGAAAATTATTACACTGACTTCAATAATGCATTAACAATGACTGGTAGTGTATATTCAAATATTTGCATTATTTTCTGCCAATATCAGCTAAATCTAAAATTGAACTTTTTTTTTGTCAAGGACAGAAAAGGCACTGCATGCAGAGAATTACGCAATGCACAACTGCCTCATTTACTGTAATTCAAATTAATGCATGTGTGAAAGGTTATAAAACATGTGTGGCCACACAACAGAGGAAAGACAAAGTACAGGGCACTCGTCGCACATGCTCACCTAGATCATCCTTATCCAGCGTGATCTCCTGCATTACAGAGGGCATCACGAAAGAGAACGTCTTCCTGTTAAAGTAATACAGCGTGTAGCCCACAAACATGGCCAGGAATATAGTTGTTCGGTAGTAGCCATATCCACTCTTCGCCATGGTTGGCACAACTTTTAAAACGATTAAGAAGGAAGCGTAAGGGTCTTCTTCAGCTCGACACAGGAGTTACCAGGAGCATCTGAGGGCTATGAACTCAACGTGTGGATCTGTGAAACATGAAGAACTGGTGAGGTCAGGGGAAAGAGCTGTAATCAAGGCAGGGTTAATGGTCAACCTGGCAGAGATCTTTGGAGTGTTCTCCAGCAAACAACTGCTTTCAAGGGAACAGTGTTAGGGGACGGACTGTAACATACTCTATTGAACTAAAACACAGTGTGCCACTGACATTTCAATGGCAGCAGATCTACCGTAGCCAATGTGTTTCTGTTTTTTCTTTGTTGTTGTTTTAAACGTGGGTGTTATTGAAGATCCCCTAATCTGAGGAGTTTAATAATTGACATAGGGGTCTGTATGTGACAGCTTTATAGATTTGACCACTGGTGGTGTGTGTTGTGCAAGAATCATTGTACAATGACGATCTCTCTTCAGGGGCAGAGCACCAAATGTGTGCCACCAACAGCTCAATGTTACACTCATACTGTATGTCTGATTAAAACTTCTAAACTGTGTAGCCTAGAAATATTGTTTGTTCATTCTGAATCAAATTTATTCCCCCTGCTGAAAAAAACAATAGAACCCTACCCAAAACACAATAGAAAATTTAATAGTTTTAATGGTTATAATGGGAATTGTATTGGTTTTAATGGAAACTATAATGGTGTCTATTCTATTGGTGGGATGTTAAATCCTTTTGGAAAAATGCCCAAAACAAAATACAAAAAGGAATTTTGTAATGGTTTTACTGGAAAAAGCTAATGGCTTATAATGGTATTTTAATGGAAACCATTGGAATTTCTGTGATGGTTTCTATTGGGCTTCTACTGTTTTTTTTTTTGTTTTTTTTTTTGTTTTTTTAGCAGGGCCATGCTTTCTGTCTGACCAGATTTTCCACCGTTTTTAACATTCTGAAAAACCCATCTTTTCTAACTGCAGACGTTCATCAGATATCTTCACTAATTTGTTTCAGACCACTATAGATGCAGTCACATTAGCAACATTTTTGTTTTTGTGAGATTTCGTTGGCAAAATATTCTGTTTTATTAATAGTGTAGCGACAAACTGTGTTACATATACATACATAAAAACATGTTTTGTATTTTCCGTTTTAATTTAGATTTTTTTTTTAATTTGAGTAATTTTGTTGTTGTCACGCAATAGGCCTACTCCGATCACGCGGATTCAAACTGAAATAGCCCGCGAAATTTCGCTGCACAACGGTTAAAATTAAACGTTTATGCCACATAGCTCGCGCTTAACAATTTTGTAGATGACAACACCACGAAAGTGATCTATACGATCTATACAAGTAGAAATTGAGGTCCTCGGCCATGATAACTTTTTACAAATCGAAATATTGTGAGTATGAAAATTCCAAAATAATGTGAACACACCGCCATTTGAATTTTATCATACAATGCTGTATTTTATCGCATCAACACGAAACCTAGTATGGGGTCATCATTAGCAATACTGAAGCTGTCTAATAAGTTTGGGGGCCACCAAAATTAATAAATATGCATATACGTTTTTTATTATTTTGACGACACTGTCTGCTTTTAGATTCATTTGGTAGTCAATAATTGGTCTTGGACCTTGTCTGTCCGTCCATTTTAATTTGAAAACCTTCCTTTTGGATCTCCTTCTACTCGCATTAAATCACAAACTGCCGTTATCAGAAATAATTGTGGCGCATGGCATTGTCTACAACAGCGCCACTTATTGGTCAAACGTTATAAGCAGCCTAAAATCATAGGGACAGTGGTAAATCAAATGCTTATCCTGTTTATTCAGATGACATTGAATAATTTTAATGTCCACATTGCTGCTTGCATTTATGTTTTGTGTTTGTCATCCACAGACCTGACTGTCATACACCATTTGTACGGGTATTTCTCGTCCTTTTATGGTTAAAAGTTTGTAAACGCTGCATAGTGCACAGCGAGCTGGTTTGATACTGCAGCTCGCAAACGTGACAACACAATCAGTAACACAACTATCTAACTTACAAGTCTCAGTGGCCTTCACTTTGAGTTATAAGATTAGTCGAAGGGACAATGGAGGTTTTAAAAATGTCATAACAGAAACAACGAGTTAATAATGAAAACAATAGCATGCCTACTTCCGTGAACAAGGTTGCCTTTCGGATGTCTGTTCCAGCAAGCAAAGTTTTCATTAACCCTTTATCCACGACCAAAACATGTCGATCCGACACACTGTCCTTGGTAAATGTTCATGTTACGTTTAAACGGTGATTTTTATTTGATTTATTGTTTTCCTTATGATCAGACATTACTAGTTGATCTCGTCTTGATGCTGCAAATCCTGAAATACTAGTTAAACTAGTCAAAATAGTCAATTGCTGCCACCTACCGGACGAGTTATAGAACAGTTTACAAGAGTAAAACATTGAGGCTTATTATAAGATCATATTGTTCAAATTCTGTTATGCCATCTCTAAAGGATGGTTCTGAAGCGGTTTTATTACATGAAATTGTACATTTACACAGACTGTTTAATGCGGGACGAAATTAATTTATACAGAAATTACAATTGCAGAAATACTGTACTGTTATACAATTGTTTTTAAAAGCTAAATAGCCTTTTGTGTCATATAGGAATATCTACATTAAATGGTGAATCAAAAATATTGCATATTAATATTTCATTCATTTAAAGAAAAGAATGATTTTATCAGCAAGGATGCATTAAATTGATAAAAAGTGACAGTATATTCGTTACAAACGATTTCTATTAAAAATAAATTAAATCAAAGAATGCCTGAAATTTTTTTTTATCACAGTTTGCTGCTTTTCCAGCTGTTTGCAATATTGATGATAATAATAAGAAATGTTTCTTGAGCAGCAAATCAGCATATTAGAATGATTTCTGAAGGATCATGTGACACTGAAGAATGGAGTAATGGCTGCTTCAGCTTTGCCAAATTCAGCTTTTCCATCACAGGAATAAATGTATAAAACTTATTTTAAATTATAATAATATTTCACAATATTATTGTTTTGCTGTATTTTTGATCAAATAAATGCAGCCTTGTTGAGCATAAGATACTTTTTTCAAAACAAAAAATCTTACCAAATATTACATTTTTAAGCTGCTTGGACCTTCTCACAAGCTAGTTAATTAACAGTAGGCTATAGTTATTAATTCAACAATTAGCTGAGGCTTTCTATTAAAGAGACAGTCCCTCTGAAGTGAAGGTTCACAGAAAACCTCCTGCAAAGTTTGAACCTATAACCTCAGATCTTCAGCCAAATCAGTCAACCATGTGTGACAGTAATGACCGCAGGGCAATAAAGCACAATTATGTGAAGTGTACATAAGCTGTGGAGAGGGCAAGGATGATCATGTTTGACTTTTGCTTTACTTAGCAGCCAGCATAGCATTTTCTGCAGCAGCTTCTGAATCTGAACTTTTGAGGATCAATAATAATAATCAGTCACTTTTAAGAACAGTGTGATAATAGAGATAGAGGTAATAAACATTCAATTTGACGTTTGGATTGTTGACTGGAAGTAATGCAACCAAAGACCTGCTGGTTGTGTCATCTTTTTACATTTTATTTCTCAATATTAATGGTGCAGTCAGATCATTCTGGTAGGTCCAGGATAGGCTGCGGCTGCATTTGGTCTCATATCAACATAGACTTCGCCCGAATATTCCTGTTATGGTTTGTGATTGTCTTCTATGCTTTATTTGGGGCTGCTGTCTTCTCGGCCCTTGAGAGACCTTCAGAACTGGAGGCACACTGCAGATGGAACAGACAGCTGGCCGAATTTGTTCAGGATCACCGGGTTCCCTCGGAGGACTTGCGTGAGCTGCTGGGACACTATGAGGAGGCCATTGCCGCCGGGATTCGGATGGAAGCACGGAGACCTCGATGGGACTTCTCAGGAGCTTTTTACTTTGTGGCAACTGTAGCCAGCACTATTGGTAAGTCTGAACCTGTCTGGCTGCTTTGTCTGGCTGTCTATCTGTCTGTCTATCAATCTATCTGTCTATTGTTCTATCTATCGTTCTACCGTTCTATTTATCATTCTGTCTGTCTGTCATACTATTGTTCTGCCAGTGTCTATCATTCTGTCTGTCTGTCTGTCTATCTATGGTTATATCGTTCTATCTATTGTTCTATCTATCGTTCTACCATTTTATTTGTCTGTCTGTGTCTGTCTGTCTGTCTGTCTGTCTGTCTGTCTATCTATCTATCTATCTATCTATCTATCATTCTATTGTTCTATCGTTCTATTATACTATCGTTCTGTCAGTCTATCTATCTATCTATGTTTGTCTATCCAGCCTTTTCTGAAAAACAGACAAAACATACTTTTTTTTTTTACTTTCCACATAATCTAATAATTGTATTTAGTTATTAAAAATCACAATACAAGTTGTAAATAATTCACCTGTGTGGTTGGGTGTATGTGGTAATTAGCCACTAAAGCAATTCTCTTTCTTGACAGAAAGTTTGTTTATTCCTCCTACGTGACCTTTTCTCTCCATGCATTTGTCCTTGTGTTTGAAGAAGCATACTAATAATTCTCCCACTTATAGACTACATATAGTCATTAGCCTTTGGAAGAATCAATATGTTCATACATTTCAGGGTAGAATAACTGTTTACAAATGATAACAATCTTTAACATCCTTGTTTTATTATCTGTGCTGTGCTTATCTTGTAGTGGTGAAATAGCAAGAAAATCAATTTCCTGATTCAAATACCCAGAGCTCACATCATAATAGCTTGTAATCATGGATACATGTAAACAGCTCTTAAAATGTACACTGTCCAATATAATGTGTAGTGTGTCAGTACACAAAGTGGAATCTGTAAATGTCATCTTGCTTGCATAACACAACTGATTGTTACCTAAATATTATCGAATGAGCAACTTAAGGTTGATGAAAATCTTGATTTTGTTGCAGTAGAACTGTACTATAGTTTCCCTTTTTTCTTGTAATTTCACTCTGTCAATATTCATTGTTTGTAGTCTGTCATTACACTTGTCAGACTGAATTCAGAATAGCATACTACCATACCACTCTTAGTATTTCTACTCATAGTAGTTTTATATTGCAGTGGAGAAGTATGTTTGTGCATTCCAGACAGGTTTATCTGTCTGTAAATTTGTGGGATTTACGGTGACTTCCATTATTCCAGTAGATGATGAAAAGCGACCGTTTTTTTTTTATTAAGCCAATGAATCTTTCTTTCCTTCTTTCAAAAACACTGATTCATTCAAAAGCTAAACAACAACTGAAGCATGAGTTATTCACTCATCATTCACTCAACTGAATTGTTTTAAAACACTGATTCATTCAGGAACAAAACACTTTTGCATGTCAGTTGATTCAGCTTTGAATTGTTTTTTGTGAAGCAAAATAGACAAGTATAAAGCTTTGATAATCATTCTAATTCTATGAGAATATGGAAGTTGCTATAATGATAACAACACAGAGGAACAATATCACTGGAATCATTTTAGAACAGTTTTTTTTTCAGCTGATAAAAACACTGAAAGCTAAACAGAATCCTTCCAACCAAGAGCTCGAACACTTAAGGCCCGTTCACACCAACAACAATAACTACATCGTTCACACCAATGGATGATAATGTTCTGTTTACTATAATGCGTGCTTCAATTTTGTCACCAGTCACTTTAAATGGTCACTAATTTGTTGTGGGCACTAATATAGTTATTGTTATAGTTATCTTTATACTTAATCCTTTTAAGTGTGAACAAGCCTTAACTGGCAACATTGTGTCTAAATTGTTGCAAAACCAAAATCGAAAAATATTCACCAAATCTAAATGGAAAAAATATATTATCAAACCATTCTTTACTCAGTTGTTCTCTTTCATTAGCTACATTTCTGTGTCCATATCAGGTTTCGGGATGGCAGCACCCGCTACACTGAATGGAAAAATCTTCCTTATCTTCTATGGGCTGATAGGCTGCGCAGCCACCATTCTGTTCTTCAACCTCTTTCTGGAACGCATGATAACGCTGATTACATTCCTCACACGCAGATGTCGAAAGCAAAAACAAAAAACTAAGCTGAGTAAAAGACACATTGTCCCCAATTTGAACACACAACCAGAACATGGAGAAGAGCAGGAGTACTGGAAACCTTCTGTTTACTATGTAACCCTCATTTTGGCAACAGTTGCCATTCTGGTGAACTGCGGAGCATCAGGTCTGTACTCAGCCATGGAGGATTGGAGCTACCTAGATTCTATGTACTTCTGCTTCGTGGCTTTCAGCACCATGGGTTTTGGGGACATGGTGAGCGGACAGAAGGCCCACTATGAAACACGTTGGGTCTACCAGATAGCCAACTCTTTAATGATCATCCTTGGCGTGAGCTGCACCTACTCTCTTTTCAGCATCGCTGCCATCATCATCAAACAGATGTTGAACTGGATTTTGGCCAAGCTGTTCAGCCTGCATTGCTGTCGGTCTCAGGGCTGCTGCTTCATCACAAGTTTGAAAGTCAAAGAACCGGCCAATCAGCAGATACAGAACACAAGCAACCATCATGGCACCCGTCATGTGGTCAAGGCCTCTCTCCCCTCCAAGAGCAAGTGTAAGTGTGCCAGCACTGCAGTAGAAACTGTGTGCCAGAGCTTGGACACAGCAAACAGTGGCCCAACCTTTGAACACGAAATCAGAGATTCATACCAACTTTCGAAGGATGATGCAAGTTTTTGATGCTCTCAGCAAGAACTGTCACCTTAGTCATCATCATAATGTGCGGGAGGATGTGAGAACAGTTGCAATGTCAATTCATCATCAGCAAGAGACAAACATCAATGCAAAGCCAGTACTGTAAAAAATCTGTACGTAAAAAGAAATGCAGTGAAGACTTATAAACAGTAAGCTACAGTATGTAAAAAAATATATTAGATTTAATAGGTGAATGCATTTCATTTTATTTGGAAGTTAAAAGTGTAAATTACCTTGTAATTTAGGGTGCAAATCTATGTTATAGATTTAACATATGTACTTTACTTTTACAGTAAAATTATCTTTATTTTACAATAAAGGACATTCTGAACTAAATTAAATCTCCAACTTGTGAAGGGAAATGTCACGCTATTAGTTTTTGTAAAAACATTAATATACTTGTTTGTTTCACCATAATATCCCCACAATGCAATGAAATTGTAAAAATATTGATTTAAAATGAACTAATTTTATTCATTAATAAAAAGGTCAAACTCTTAAACCAACCAGCCAGTTCTGAAATAAATAAATTAAGGTATTCTGAATTGGATTTTTCATTTATTTCCCTTACCTGCAGTCATTAGGTCCTATCATTCTATCATATATCATTCTATAACATTTGAACAAGTTTTCCAGCCTATATTATTGTTAGTTTATAAAATATATTTTTTATTCAAAATGTAAGTTAGAAATTGACTTAAAGATGCACATAATTATTTCAATGAGGTCTATGTACATCTTTGTGCCACCTGTATTATCATGGTGGTAATTAGTGCATTTTAAGTTAAAAAGGAGATTTTGGTAGTTGAAGTAGATTGGTATAGAGTATTAAAATTATATCACTTAATGAAACAGTTATACAGTTGTATATACAGTTATACAATGTGGAAAAAAAAAATTTGATCCCCTGCTGATTTTGTACGTTTTCCCACTGACAAAGAAATGATCAGTCTATAATTTTAATGGTAGGTTTATTTGAACAGTGAGAGACAGAATATCACCAAAAAATCCAGAAAAACGCATTTAAAAAAAGTTATAAATTGATTTCCATTTTAATGAGTCAAATAAGTATTTGACCCCTTCGCAAAACATGACTTAGTACTTGGTGGCAAAACCCTTGTTGGCAATCACAGAGGTCAGACGTTTCTTGTAGTTGGCCACCAGGTTTGCACACATCTCAGGAGGGATTTTGTTCCACTCCTCTTTGCAGATCCTCTCAGAGTCATTAAGGTTTCGAGGCTGACGTTTGGCAACTCGAACCTTCAGCTCCCTCCACAGATTTTCTATGGGATTAAGGTCTGGAGACTGGCTAGGCCACTCCAGGACCTTAATGTGCTTCTTCTTGAGCCACTCCTTTGTTGCCTTGACCGTGAGTTTTGGGTCATTGTCATGCTGGAATACCCATCCACGACCCACTTTCAATGCCCTGGTCCTGACGGTACGTGGCCCCGTCCATTGTCCCTTTGATGCGGTGCAGTTGTCCTGTCCCCTTAGCAGAAAAACACCCCCAAAGCATAATGTTTCCACCTCCATGTTTGACGGTGGGGATGGTGCTCTTTGGGTCATAGGCAGCATTCCTCCTCCTCCAAACACGGCGAGTTGAGTTGATGCCAAAGAGCTGGATTTTGGTCTCATCTGACTACAACACTTTCACCCAGTTCTCCTCTGAATCATTGGCAAACTTCAGACGGGCTGTACATGTGCTCTCTTGAGCAGGGGGACCTTGCGGGTGCTGCAGGATTTCAGTCCTTCACAGCGTAGTGTGTTACCAATTGTTTTCTTGGTGACTATGGTCCCAGCTGCCTTGAGATCCTCCCGTGTAGTTCTGGGCTGATTCCTCACCGTTCTCATGATCATTGAAACTCCACGAGGTGAGATCTTGCAGGGAGCCCCAGTCCGAGGGAGATTGACAGTTATTTTGTGTTTCTTCCATTTGTGAATAATTTCACCAACTGTTGTCACCTTCTCACCAAGCTGCTTGGAGCTGGTCTTGTAGCACATTCCAGCCTTGTGTAGGTCTACAATCTTGTCCCTGACATCCTTGGACAGCTCTTTGGTCTTGGCCATGGTGGAGAGTTTGGAATCTGATTGATTGATTGATTGATTGCTTCTGTGGACAGGTGTCTTTTATACAGGTAACAAACTGAGATTAGGAGCACTCCCTTTAAGAGAGCGCTCCTAATCTCAGCTCCTTACCTGTATAAAAGACACCTGGGAAATCAGAAATCTTGCTGGTTGATAGGGGATCAAATACTTATTTCACTCATTAAAATGCAAATCAATTTATAACTTTTTTGAAATGCATTGTCCTGGATTTTTTAGTTGTTATTCTGTCTCTCACTGTTCAAATAAACCTACCATTAAAATTATAGACCGATCATTTCTTTTTCAGCGGGCAAATGTACAAAATCAGCAGGGGATCAAATAATGTTTTTCCCCACTGTAAGTTGTGAGATAATTCCATAATACCAGAAACATTGTCGCAGAATTTTTGCTGCCAGTTTTTACCGTAAAAAAAATTATTATATAAGAATATTCTTTACAGTGCACACAATTTTGAGTAGAGAGTTATTTAAATGGACACACAATTCAGAGAATATACATTTAATTCATTCATAGCGGAATACATTGGTTCTTGTTTTTTGCCGATGGTCCATCTGGAAACCTCCAAGATGCAGTCTTTCTTGACTTTGTACTTCTCTGTGAGGTATTTTCCATTAAATCATCACAAAGGAGACAAGCATCAGCCATTCTCTATAACTTGAATCACCAAACCACAAAGCGGTGGCCAAAAATGTGTTAGATATCATCATGTTTCCAATACACTGAGTCATAGCACTGAATGGCAATTTAAAATAAGTGGAGGTGAAAAGTTGAAACAAAAAAAAAACCTTTTTTAAAAAAAAAGACATTTTGATGTGGAAGAAGTGTATGTTACAAAGACACCATAATTCATAAATAACTTAGAGCCAATGCCCAGTGCATGATCCACTGTCTTGTCCATTTTTTCAGTGCTGCATGGACTGCAAAACCTCACTAAAAGAGTAGCGCTGAAAGAGCAGACCTTAATGGCTCTTCAAATCTGGTCCTGAGGGCCACTGCCCTGCAGAGTTTAGCTCTGACCCTGATCAAACACACCTAATCAACATCTTCAAGATAACTAGAATATCACAGGTAGGTAAGTTTGATCAGGGTTGGAGATAAATTCTGTAGGGAAGAGATTTGAAGAGCCCAGCTTCCCACCTGACTATGGTTGCCAAGTCCATGGTTATCCTGTAGAACAGGACTAATTTTACACTTGCTATTTTTTTTCCTGCAGGTTTAATGCCGAGTTCACACTGCACGATTTTAGCCCGATTTTTCACTCGCCGACAGGTTTTGATAAATCGCCGACAAATGCCCGAAATCGGAGGCAAATCGGTGCTCGTTCACGCGAGTGACAATTGCACAGTGAATTATCAAAGACGCGATCTGAGAGAATCGCCGACGCCCGTGAAATATTTGGCATGCTAAATATCTGGAGCTGGCGCCCATTGGTTTGTCTCCTGTATTAACAGCGTAAACCACCCAATCACAATGCGCTATAGACGAAGCCATGAAGTGTTTTGCTCCGCCTATAAAGAACGCTTCACTCCCAACTTCTTCCTCGTCGGCTTTTCCCACGTTTTCACAGCAGCTTTATCAAGAACAGGCTTGCTCTGCAGTGAGTGATGCGGCGTAAAGAGCCAGGCAGCAGGAGGAGAGGAGAGCAGTTGAATCGGTAAAGTGCTTGATCGGGACTCGCACCGGAGTCAGGCATCTATCCTGTGTGCGCGCGCAATTAGTGCAGAATACGCAAACACTTTTTAATAAAAACGTAAATTCGTCCACCGCGATTTTTTTGGCCAAGTCATGTCAAGTGTGTTCATAGAGGTTTCCATGGGCCAATGTGAATAAATCTAGATTTAAATTCGAAAAGACACGATATTGTCAGACCTGACGTTTTTTTATTATCCAAAACAACTATGCAATGATACATATCTACACTACCAGTCAAAAGTTATTGAACAGTAAGATTTCGAATGTTTTTTTTAAAGAATTCTCTTCTGCTCACCAAGCCTGCATTTATTTTATCCAATACAGCAAAAGCAGTAATATTGTGAAATATTTTTACTATTTAAAATAACTGCTTTCTATCTGAATATATTTTAAAATGTAATTTATTTCTGTGATCAAAGCTGAATTTTCAGCATCATTACTCCAGTCTTCAGTGTCACATGATCCTTCAGAAATCATTCTAATATGCTGATTTGCTGCTCAAGAAATATTTATTATTATTAATGGATTATTTGATGAATAGAAAGATCCAAAGATCAGCATCTGAAATAAAAAAAGTTTTTGTAACATTATACAATACACCATTCAAAAGATTGGAGTCAGTATAATTTTTGTTTTGTTTTTTGGGAAATAAATTATGGAAATTAATACTTTTATTTAGCAAGGATGCTTTAAATTGATCAAAAATGATGATAAAGACATTTATAATGTTACAAAAGATTTCTATTTCAGATAAATGCTGTTCTTCTGAACTTTCTATTCATCAAAGAAACCTGAAAAAATATATACTCAGCTGTTTTCAACATAATAATAATAATAATAATAAATGTATTTTGAGCAGCAAATCACAATATTTGAATTATTTCTGAACGATCATGTGACTGGAGTAATGATGCTGAAAATTCAGCTTTGATCACAGGAATAAATTACATTTTAAAATATATTCAAAAAGAAAACAGCTATTTTAAATAGTAAAAATATTTCACAATATTACTGTTTTTGCTCTATGTTGGCTCAAATAAATGCAGACTTGGTGAGCAGAAGAGACTTAAAAATAATAAAAATCTTACGGTTCAAAAACTTTTGAATGGTAGTGTATATCATATATATATATATATATATATATATATATATATATATATATATATATATATATATGGTGGTGGGCCACCAGGACCAAAAAATGCCAGGGCCGATTTTTTGTCCCAGTCCAGCCCTGCATCGGTGATGACCTTCAGCCAATGAGAGACCAAGATACAGGGCAGAGGGAAGTTCGGGGAGGAGTTATAGACCTGAATATCAGTATTTTAATAGATATATACAATTATATCATACAGAAACAAGCACAAACATTTGCTTGACCAGCCGCAACATCAACATACTGCAAAATTATTATTTTCCTCTCTTTGCAGAACACACAATCCCTGTTACCTGCATCTCCCACCTGTATAATCTGTTTTTCTTTAGCTGGAAATTTGCACACAGACAATTTGCGAGCTTTATTTTTTTTTAATACTTCCAGTCTTGCTCCAGAACTCCGGTCTGATTCACTCGGGTTCTCGCGTTATTTCCTTATCACTTCACGCGTGTGTTTTGTTGTGAAATGTAGTTTGCGGATCAGACGATTGTGAAAGCCCCTGTCGCCGATCCATTGTGCAGTGTGAACGCAGCGACTGAATGCTACCCCAGATAGTCACGCAGTGTGAAAACAACAGCGATCCGACGAGTTTGAAAATCGTGCAGTGTGAACTCGGCATTAGAGATCCAGTTATCTGCAGAGATCTATACCTCCTGCGCTCCATCAAGCCACGCTGTCATCACTCAAATTAACGATTCAGAATTTCTAGCATGTGTGTAAGACTCCAATACAATTATAAAGTAATTATTTCATCACTAATAAATCTTTCAATGAGTAAAACTGGCTGTGTCTATAGTATTATAGACTACACAACATTGTTATATTATTTTCAAATTAATTTTTAAATTATTATTATTTTAAATTATTGTCCCTGGACCAGTAGGGTACTCTTGTAATAAAGTAGCGGTGGCCAGGACAGCTTTTAAGGATCAATTCTGCTTAAAAAGATGCAATCTAATCCTGTTTACATTAAATAAACCAAGCAGGTTTAAGCTTACAGACCCGTTGCTATGACAGCAAGTCTAGGATGAGCTTCTAAGAACCAAATGATCCAAGATCAAGCGAAATCGTCAACAATCAAATCCAGCTAACTGAGTTAGTGACATACGAAGAACGGACCCCAGATAAAGAGACAGAAACTACAGATTGTCAGGAACATTCAACATCATCACAAACAGGTAAACTCATCTACTCATTAGTCAGTTTGTATAGCTATATGCTCAGGATTTTAAACAAATACTGAATGGTGTTGTTGTTGTGCAACCGTGGTGTAGTTATAAATCATAAAGGTTGTGTTAATTTGTGAAAATTATCATGATGAACAAATCAGAATAAACTTTTATTGTTCACAAAGTTTATTTTCTACAAGACTCCATGAGAACCAGGTGTTAACTTCTGGACTGGCCTACAAAAACACATCATCACTGGAGCACACTAATGGTAGGGGCAAACATGAATTGTGACCCTTATTGACCCAATACATCGTATTGGTCAAAATTATCTATTTTTCTTAAATGCCAAAAATCATTAGGACATTAAGTAAAGATCATGTTCCATGAAGATATTTAGTAAATTTCCTACCTAGTAAATTTTATTTTCTCAGGCTACTGGCCACCATTAACTAACACCTGAACAAATTTTCACATTAGTTAACCTAATGTTAATATAAGATAAGCGTTGCTCGTTAAAAACAATTTTAATTCGGTAACTTAATTCAATAAGATGACAAAAGTCGTTTGAAACGGCAGTGCAGTTTACCATGGTAAAGTTCTGTAACCGCCATGTTGACGAGTAAATGTTACTAATGTTAGGTAAACTGGTGTGCAAAAATCTGACACAAACACACAGACAAACGTACATATAATTTTACCTTGCTTGCTGGTCTTATTCTCTCACAAGGTGCATCGACACACAGCGTAGATGTTCTCCGGAGCTCTCCCACTCTCGCGGGTTCATCCCCGGCGCTGCCCCGCTGCTTCCGTGTCTTCCTCGGACGCGAGTGGCGCGGCAAGGCGCGACTCGATAAAAAAAAAAACAATATAGAACCCATTATATATACTATCTACAGTGGATGCGGACAGTAAACTGATGCCCTGGTATATTTCTGACGTGCAGATGTACTCCAAGCGCTCGCGCTGTTTCTGACACGAAGTACAAACGGATTTTCAATCATTAGAAGCGATGTAACACATCCAGTAGTCAGTCTCAAGCTGTTGCGGAGTTGTAGACACGGTGTAGCTCAAATTGTGTCAATCCAAATGTAAAAAATGAGGAAAATAAAACGACCTCAGTATATTGCCGCCAAAGAGACCGTTCCAGTAGTATACAGCAATTTTAAAAAATACAGTAAGTCTCTGTATGTGGGGTCTGACGTCACAGAAAATTCCCATGATGCAAAGGGTATTACAGTTATTCACTGTAAAGGGAATTTGCAGTATTATACTGGGTGATATACAGTAAATAACTGTGGAAATTACAGAAATGTCTAACAGTGTACTGTACAATTATTTTGTTGCAGGTGGGTTTTTAATTCAAACAAAACAGTATTTTTTTGTATCAGATAGGCCTGTTCAGGGTCCAGTTGTCAGATTGCTTATAAAAAGGCATAAGTATAAACAAACCTTTTTCAAGAATAGTATTACATTACTATGATTTGTTTAAACATCACAAATGATTTGAAAATTAGTTCTGAAATGAAAGCATCACTAAAAGCATTGCTGAAAATGACCGGAATCGGATCACGGTCGAAACCCGAAATTCATTATATTCACTACAATTCACACTCTATTTATAATCCACCAAAGTAGAAGATAAACCACAGTATGATAATGTATCTGTGGGTGGCACAGCATTGCCAATTCATCCTTACACTAGCCTGTGAGTGTGCAATAATGAGATGAAGCTGGCGCGGAGGGATACAGCGTAAATGAGGCCAGAGCGCAGCGGCGGCGCATTACTACACCTCAATCTGTGGTTCACTCACTTACACACACACACGCACAGAGAGAGAGGAACAGATCCTGCGTTTATACGCCAACGTTTAAAACGTGATTTTACACACATTTATCAGACGGGCCTTGTTTAAGGATGGTAAGTACAGCCTGATGTTTATGTTGGTTTTTCTTCTTAGCTAACGGTTTAGCCACTTTAGCATCCTATCAGACAGTTTGACAGCGAATAATGATTGTGTCAATTATTTAAGCTTTCTTTTTACCGTTTGTGATGTCAAACGCATAAAGATTGCGTAAGGATTAACATAGTAAAAGTAAAAATGCGTCGCAACACATCAATGTTTTATTTAAACAAACTGCTAATTAGCCAGTTAGCGCTATCCAACAGACACACATCAACATGTGTTGTGTAAATTAAAGAAAAAACATGTACGATTCACTATGAATTAATCTAAAAGAGATTTTAGAAATGGATAAATGAATAAATTCGGCTAGTTACGTTGCAGTTTAACGCGCTCCGCTATTGCTCTCGCGCCAGCTGAAGTCTGTCAATCACATGCGCACCAGTTTCTGTATTAAATTTCTTGAATATTTTTTAATGCAAACTAGCCGTTTTTGGTCACAGTAGACCCTAGTGGTTGCAAATGCATGCTTTGCATTGCATTACAAATATGCATGATGTAAATTCACAGCGCTGACAGCTTTTGGGTGTCTCTCGGATGTCGGGTGCATATTACTATTGCAAGTTAAGTATGCATCGCATCATGCGTGTTGCCTTCACGCAGTGTTTCTGCTCATCTCGGTGTGTGAACAGTGACTGGCTGCTAATTTTACATTGGCTGAGCTCATTGCCTTTAACAGAAGGATAAGTGTGGGCGTGGTGGTGTAAAAATAACCATCAGCAAAGCATATGCGCTCAAGTTCCTCATTTCTGGAAGAATCTGTCGCTTAGCTTGCTTTACCTCCATGTATTTGCTTTGCATGCACGTTCACAAAGTTTGCAAACGTCCTGCGGATATGAGACTGTCTCTCTTTTGCATTTGCATGGGCCAAAGTTGCAACATGTAAGGTAGCTGTTGCGCACTGGTTGTTTAAAAAAAAAAAAAAATGCGATTCAGCATCACTCAGCCCCAAGATGATCATATAGATGTATAAGGCATACATATGAATGGAGTGGACAGTGAGGTTGCATATTGCAGCAGGCTGAACTGCAGTGACGGATCCCGGTTGTCCCCCTCCCCCCTTTCCCCCTGCATTGAACCAAATCAAAGCTGGTGCAACAACACGCTGACACTGGATCTGCAGTGCAGACGCCCGCTCTCGCTCATCAAATTGGAATGCATCTCGGAGAGGACTCTTGTTGCATGACAAACATTTGTCCGCTCATGCTCCACTTAATCCACAGTAATTGCTGCAGTCATTGAAATGCGGTAACGGTCTTGAGAAGCAGCGCGCAGAAGATGTTAGCCGGAAGCAACGGAGACGGCAGCCCACCTGCATCCAAACCAGGCATTTAACTATCCGTGTGCATCTGGTCCTGGAGCTCATGTGTGCACCTGATGTCTGATACAGGCCCGCCATTACGTTGCACTAGCCTGAAGTTTGAATAATATATTTCTTCTGTTTCTAGGAGAAGCATTGTTTGCATGGTACTCCGAGTCACTCAAGATTCTTTTTTTCAGTAAGATTAAGCGGTTTTCGCGAAAGAGATAACAAAAGTCAAAAATTTCAAAAATGTAATTTTTTAGAAGTCTGACACGTGGTTGTTTTCGAAATTGCCTCCATACACTCATTTGCTCTTTCCATTAGTTCACTAATATAATGAATGAAAACTAGTAAGCGCATTTGGACACTGAATGTACCAGAGGGGCTGCCACTCTTACATTGTGCTTTTTGTGCTTGCCGTTTAATAATAATTAGAAAACTTTACAGGCTGCCACCTCCAGTAGTAATAAAGATTTATCTTGAATTCTGTCATGAAAACTAGCATTGTATAAACCTCCATTAAACTATTTAATAATCAATTAAAAATTAATTTATAGCTGTTTGATTTTCCTCTATACCCAAATTGGACAAACGTTTTGGAAAATAGACGGATGGATGATTCAGCTGCAGTCGCCATCATCTGGCCAAGCGCGGGAATTCATACGACCTTCACAATGCATTATGGGTATATAGGGTGATTTTGGACACAAAATACGTTTTATGGCCTGCCTTAATCTTGCCTTGTTTTATAATAAGGCCAAATTATCTGATGTTTGAAGATTCACATTGACGCACAGTCACGAGGGTCTGCAGGGGCCTTCTCTATAATATCTTCTTTTTTTTCTTTTTTTTTTTTTTTGCAACTTTGTTGGTCGCACCACATGACTTTATTTTAGACAAAAGGTTTTTAAATGTTAATTTGCAATAGAAGCTGTCAAGCTGTATTGATTGTTTAAAAACTTTTCATTAAGAAATAATTATAAAAGGTCATTTTTCTTTGCAAGAATTCAATTTATTCAAAAAGGCTTTTTCTTGGTGATACAGCTGTCCAGATGTTGTAATCATACCATTTCCCCCAAAAAAATATCACAGAGATTTTTTTTTTAAATATAGAATTTAAATTATGCTCATCGTAGAAGAAGTGTATAAGTAATTGTATCATTTACATTTTTTTTTTTTTTTTTTACATAAATCTGGACCAAAAGAAATGATTGACCCATGTTGTAATTTAGGCAGCTTTTACAGTACAAAATTTGATTATGCACAGGCACACATCTTGTGTTTTGCTGTGCCCTCCTGTTATTGAGAGAACCATTTATATCAGTCGTTTTCTCATCTCACAAATGGCAAGCCAAATGTGTTAAAGCTAAAGTCATTGCCTCGTATGTGGATGAGTCAGATCCATGTCCGCTGTTTCCTTATGGATCATTTTACACCCTGTCCATTTTAAGCTCCAAGCTTTATGAATCACCCGCCTTTGAATACAAGGGAGCGTGTTCTGCTGCCTCCTCTCAGAAAAGACACAGCTGAATCACGCAGAGTGAATCACGTGTACAGATGAATCCTCTCCTCTTTAATAATTGAATAATGAACTCCGTGTCAGAGCGAAGCGCAATCATTTTAAGTGTGTCGCATTCATGACCCCCTAAGTGGCACTGTCTAATTATAACTGCCGTGGATATTTTTGAAGGAGTATTTTTATGCATGTCCTTCATTATACTCATTTAGTCAGAGGTGTGTGTGTGTGTGTGTGGGTGTGAGCACTGCAAAACTGGAGCTTTTCTGATAGTGATGTGGCACTGAGCTGATTGACTTCGTCTTTTCCTCTTTTTTCCAATACAGGCAGATCAGCTGACCGAGGAACAGATCGCTGGTGAGTGAACTCTGACAGTCAGCTTCAAAAAGACCACTAAAGCTGTCTTGCACATTATATCGTCAGTGCACAGAAATACACGCACCATATTGCAACCTCAAGAACATGTTAAAGCTCAAAGCAACCTCATTAAGTATGGGCCGACAGACTAATTCAATGCCCCTCATATTTCTTGAGATTCACTCTCACTGAAAAATTGTCTAGTACCATGGTTCTTGTCCAAAGGGCCAGGACCCACTATGGGATCTTATCGCACTTCCAAGGGGGCCGCAGTATGACTTAAAATGATTTTTAAAAAACAAAGCGGATTTTGAAAAGATATAAACTGACATTCTATTATTTATTTAGTTTTTCCCTTAGCAAGTGTAATTTGTATTTTAATTCTGGATATAGGAGAGAATTTTAAAAGTGTGATAATATCTTGGCCTAAATGGTGGGGGGGTATGTAATTTTCTGCTTTAATGCTGTAGCTTTTTGAATGAGGCGAAGTGCTAAACAAAACAGTGGTTGTGATTGGCACACTACCGTGCTATTTTCACACTTTATAGTGTACTTTTTTTTTTTTTTTTAGTATGCAAATTTTCTTTATACACTGAGTGCCCAGATGGCCCACTTCCCAAAATGTGCAAGAAGGTTAAGCCCAAAGTATACTTAGGTTTTTACACACATGTGAGGGTGCACACACTGCCCGATTTTTGTTTTTTAGTTTAAAAAAGCACAAAGATATTTTTATCTGCCATAACTTCTGGAGAAAAATAGCACAGACAGTGTACAAAAATGAAAATTGCACCACTAATTAAAGTGCACATGTCGACCGCTTGCGTCAAATGGAGAATAGTTTGAAAGGCTAGGCGTCCAACTGGATGCATACACTACCTGTAAAAAAAAAAAAAATGGAAGTATACTTCAAGCTTTAGGATTAGTACATGGATTTCTGTGTCCTACAGGACAATGCACTGTAATCTTGACTTATTTCCAGTTAATTAGTCATACAGGAAGTAATATCAACTGCACTTGTTAAAAAAAAATACTATGTGAAAATATGGCAGTGGAATCAAATGAGTAAAGAAAGAGATTTTTAATTTAATAAAAACCCGGGATGTAACTATTCAGTAACGAAAAGTAGTACCATACCCCCTGTTTTAAGAGTGCTTAGACTTCAAAAAAGTCAAAAAGTAGATGTACAATACTTAAATGTTGGTAATTCAAAACAGAGTTCAAGGAGGCGTTCTCACTCTTCGACAAAGATGGCGATGGCACCATTACCACCAAAGAGCTGGGCACAGTGATGCGCTCATTGGGTCAGAACCCCACTGAGGCCGAGCTCCAGGATATGATCAACGAGGTAGATGCTGATGGTAAGATCACAAACAATTATAACTTTCCACAGTCCTGCTGTCTTTTCTGTTTGTTACTACAAGTGCGTTGTTTTAGTCAGGTAAAGTTATGTGGCTTCTTAGGTCCAATCCTGCTCAAGGAGGTCCACTGTACTGCAGAGTTTAGTTCCAGTCATAATTAAAACACCTGGACCAGCTAATGAGGGTTTTCAGGATTACTGGAAACTTCCTGGAGCTAAACTCTGCAGGATGTTGGCCCTCCAGGAGCAGGATTGGACACCCCCCGTCCTAGATCAAGCTGGTGTTAAGTGTCTTTCTCAGGAGGGCAGATTAACATTGGCAACGACTGCCCTGTGAGTCCAAAGCGATAAGATGGTTGGTCTCATCCTCAGTCAGCATGCCCATAGAGAGCCATTCTTGGACCACCCGATACATATTACACATCAAAATGGAAAGAGCTGTCAAGAAGTGCATTCTGATTTGCTGGAAGCTACAGGCATCCATTGAGAACCAGGGGTGTGCAGTTTTATATCAGGCCAGCAGGTAACAAGGTTTTGTTTAGAAGCTGGCAGGCTTCTCTGGAAGATCTTGACACAAGCTTGCAAAAGTTGAAGCTTTGAAAAATACTGAAGTCTACTGCCTCATGCTTTTCATTTAGTCTTGTGGTAAATGGCAACAACATGGTCTGTCCACAGGCAACGGAACTATAGACTTCCCAGAGTTCCTAACCATGATGGCACGGAAAATGAAGGACACGGACAGTGAAGAGGAAATCCGAGAAGCTTTCAGAGTCTTTGACAAGGTGAGGAAATGTCACCGTTAACCGCAGCTGCCATGAACTTGAAACCTGATGAAGCACTGAACTGATTCATGAAACTTAATCTTGAAGAATCTTAATGAAGGTTCAGGGTAGCTGCTTTTGAACACAAGAACACTTCTGACCCACTTCTCAGGGTCAGGTGAACCAAAACCAGCTGAAATATACAAGGTCTCCTTGAAAATGATCAGTCAACTAGTCATCCAGACAGCCCGCTGACTGAAACCGTGTAGCTGCTTTGAAGTGTTTACGTAAGAACTGCGCAGGTGTGTTTTCTAGACAGTGGGTGAGATTATTCACCATGTGGGCACAGGCTGCAGCAGGCCGTTGATATAAGAGTGCTTGAAACCGCTTGAGTTGATTTTGGGTTTTCTTGATTGATTCTCCACTTGCTTTGAACTTGGGATGAATATTTTGTTGTCAGATATTTGAACAAAACAAATAATCAAATAAAATAAATGAAAAGCAATCAATATAACATATAAACGAAATCACATTTTTGTTTCATGTGTCCTTATTCAGAAAAAGAAGAGATGAAAGTTGACTTCTTAAGGTTCCGATATGCTTCAAGCAAAATTGACTGAAAGGTTACAAACAGGTGAAAAAATAGGCAAAACAAAGGTGTTTGAGTATGTTTCAATAGTTCAAAATGGCTCGCCAGTGCGAAAATTGTCAAAAACCTTTTTGTTTTTTTGCAAAACATCTTTGAACTGCCATTGGTCCATGACCATTGCTTATTAGGTGGGTGTGGTCTAAAGCTCCACCTTCTTTGACATGAAATTCTTTTAAGGTTCATTTGATCACTCAGTCTGTTAAGACCAGACACCAGTGAAAACGTGAATACTAAACACGTTGGGAGTTGCACAGCTGTTTAAAACATTTGTACCTCGAGCAAAGAATAATAATAATAAAGAACTTTGCCGAGAGTATTTCAGGGCACAAGTTACAAGTTTCCAGAAGCGCAACTGTTTCACCATAAAAGTGGATCCTCATCCAGAGAGAAGAGCTAATATACCCATTAAAATCAAAATATTGCCGCACATTTGTATGTGTCTGAAAACACACACGGCCGCCATCACATCTCAACATCGCGTATTCACAGTGACGGCCAGTGTATTCAGATGTGACAGATTTAGGAGGGTTTCTGTGGGAAATTGATGCTCGTGGCAGGCAAAGGGAAATCAGTCTGAGTAATTTCATTAGTGTGTGACTGGTTGGTGCAGAGCCAGTAATCTTGCACATCCCTGGTTTGAACAGCCCTTTGTAGGTGTGGTGGAACTGCACAGCATTTCAGCAGTTTCCAGTAGATACTGTACTGTGAACATTTGCAGATGTTCAAAAATCATGAAGCTATTGTGCATAATATTCTCTCTTCAGGATGGAAATGGCTACATCAGTGCAGCCGAGCTCCGTCATGTCATGACCAACCTGGGCGAGAAGTTGACAGACGAGGAAGTGGATGAGATGATCCGAGAGGCAGATATTGATGGAGACGGTCAGGTCAACTATGAAGGTGAGCTGCTGTAGCACATTTTGTCATGTTAGTGACCAAAATGACATTAAGCAAACAATTTATTTGGATTGTTTTCAATAGTGAGGTTAGAGGTTGTTCATTTGCACTGTTTAAATAAATTTTTAATTAGAGAAAGTGTTTTCATTCTTTACACCTGCATTGAATGTTCAACACATCCGTTCTAGAATGTGATGGTGTAATGAAATGCAGTGACAGTACATGGGTGATATATCTAAAAATAGAAGGGACTTGTACCTGATAATTAGTGGTGTTTTCTAGGCAAGCATCAGACATGCATCCGTTTTACTATTGCCATTTTGCTAATCCTTTATATTTTTACACTAAAAATACACTCATTAAAAAATGGAAGTGTTTAAAAAGAAATTAATACTTGAATTCAGCAAGGATGCATTGAAAGTGACTGAAGTAATTTATAATGTTACAGAAGATTTCAGTTTCAAATATATGTTGTTCTTTAGAACTTTCTTTTTATCAAAGAATCCTGAAACAATTGTATCACTATTTCAAAAAAATATATATATATATTAAACCGTATTACTGATTTCACCATTGATAACTTTAATACATAAATATATAAAAATAGAAAATATTTTTAGATGATCATTTATAAGTATATATTTTTGATAAATTCAGCTTTTTGAGTATTTCATAATAGGCCTTAAGATTATTTGAGAATAGAAATCTATTGTATTTTATTTTTTTAACATTGGTCATTGTCAGGAATCATCATTCGATTACTATTATCTGTTTTTCTGTCTTCACAGAGTTTGTCCAGATGATGACTGCAAAGTGAAGGATTGTCATATATCCTATATCTTTCTCTCTTACATTGCTTGTCCTACTAAGATCACTCTGTCTTTAAAAAGAAAAAAAAATCTAAAGTTTACTTCAGAGAGTATTAGAATTTCAAATTCTGTGATCTCTTACCAAAAACAAAATCGAATCAAATTTCAAAATCAATTTGTGAAAATGTCCCAGCAGAAGTGAATGGACCAAGCATAACTGCATGAGCCCTTTTGGAGCAAACGTCTCCAGACCTGACAAAAATTTTGAGGACAGGACGTCACTTTAGTCGCATACGAGTTGAAGTCCATGCCTAATATGGCAGTGTTTAAATGCAGAGAACATCTCCTTTCATGAGTGTTCTTCATCACTGAAAAATAGAGTAAATTAAAATAAAAAAAATACGTATTATAATAATAATGCTAAAACAGTGTGGTAAATAGTCCAGGGTCACAGTGCTGCCTTCAATACAAACTGAGCAAAAACAACTGCGTGTGACCCCTGTGGTGAAGTCATGCTTTTGCGTGTTGCCTTCTCCTGTTTAAGACTCCAAACAGAACAAAAACTGGATGTTTATGAAGACGTACATATTGTAAAAACCCGACGTCATGCTCATACTCTGTATAACTGCGGTTTAATGGCGGCGTACGACTTGAAGAGTGTCTTTATGGGCTATAAGGCATGTACTTGGAGCCAGTGGTTTCTGTCAGCTGGCTTAAACCTTTGTTAATGTGGGTTTTGTCTCTGATGACTTCAAACTTTGTGGGAGCGTGGAGATGCAAAGTATGTATAGCAGAATTGAAATGACAGAGGAACGCAAATAGCATAACTGTAAAATATATAGTTACATAAGTAATCATAATGCTATCAGTGTTATGCTTTATAAATGTACCGTTCTCCAATATTAACGTCTGGTAAAACTTTGCATTGCCTATTGTTATTCTAGTTAGGTCTGTGACTTTTGTTTGATCCATGGTCTTGAAATGTGCCATAATACTCGTAAGCCTCAACTTTCTCTTTCAAGAGATCTTGTAGTCAATTAAGAAGTATGTTATCAGTCTATGAATATACACACAAATATCTATATATATATATATATTTGCACTTTGGTGTAGATTATACATTCAACCACAGAAGAGGAACCTGCTGCTGCTTTACGGCTCATTTGTCTCTTGCTCTCGTGGGTTTGTCAGAACCTCTTGTTGTCAAGTGCTCCAAATTTCATTTGCGCTCTGCTTGCAAGACGACCGATAAAGGTGAAACTGTCTATTGTTGGTTATTTTGAGCGGCAAAAAGACAGTGTATCGAATTATGTTGCTAGTAAGACTATGAAGGGCTTGTTATTGGTCTAATAATTGGGTTATTTATTTATTTTCTAGCTGAAATGTATTACTCCTCTGGAAGAGCTTTACATAGCATATCTTACTCTGTTCTGGACTGTTTGGACAGTGTTGCGTTGGCAGGGTTTGAAATTGAGCGACCGGACTGGGAATGCTCAACATGTGAAATCGGTATGGATAATATGTGAAATATGTATCAGTGTTTTCCAATAAAAATAAATGTATATGTTTATGCATACACTTCTGTATTTGCCGTTCATGTTGTCATATGCAACTGTGACTTGTTAGGTTCTGTCATCAGCTCCAAGCTGATCTGCTCACTCTCCCGAGAGGTCTCCAGCTGACTCTGAACTATTTGGGAACTCAGGATTGTGCTGGATGGAGCTGTAATCTGGGGTTAAATAGGGACATACCTTCTTTTCCCTTTTGCATAAGACGTCCAATACAGAGTGATTTGCCTTTTTAATTACGTGCTGTCATGAGTTCGCTCAGGACACTCAGTGTAAGAAGAATTTAAAAGGACCTCATTTGCACTTTTGCTATTTTAAGATGCTAATTCATTGTAAATGCATATTAGAAGTTTAACAATTTACAAAGCAAGACGTCACAAGACCTACATAGTAGGTGAATCATTTATAAAGCCTGGGGCCTTGAACAATATTGGGGTAAAACAATAAAAAAAAAATGTTTTTGGAAGAACCAGGTCTCTCCTGTGGTCATAGAAAACCTGAATATAAATGTGGTAGCGTAATATTAAACCTGATTTCTAGACATGAGTACTAGTTAATACAAGCTCTAAAATATATTGTTCACTTTTAAAAATTAAGGTTCTTTATTGGTGCCTATGGTTTCAAGAAGAACCTTTAACATCCAAGGAACCTTGCACAAAAGGTTCTTAAAACGTTCTTCACTAAGGAAAAATAGCTCTTTTAAAAACCTGGTTCCAAAAATGGTTTACATTGCAGTTCAAAAACAAACTTTGGATTCTTTATTTTTAACAGTGTTGTAGATTTTGAGTAAAAAACCTTATTCTTAGTCCTGCTTATCTAGTAAATTTTAAACTGGAAGACACGTAACTTTATTGGTTAAAAAGAGGGAACCTTGAAGAACATTCAACTTCTGAAATTAAATTTAATTGTTTTAATCATAATTATTTTAGTTTTAATTTACTCAAGCAATGCATGGAATAGTGTTGTCGACAATGGAATTTAAAAGGTAGAACCACCTCACTAGATGTGATTGGGAGTGAAATACAAGCTGGACAGTTGATGGCGCCATTTAATTACGTATTCAGTATTTTGCATGTCAACACATTTACCAGAGAATTGTAAAATAAATGTGTTTAACTATTCTAAAAGACTGAAAAAAAAAATTCTGAATATTTTAATAAATAAAGCTTAAGAAGGTTTAAAAATCATTTAAAAGAAACTTCTCAGATTTATATTTTTCCCGCCTTGTGTGCTGACGGCAGAAGTGTTGGGAGGCTAGTTAGCGTTGTTTGCTAAGGTAAGCATTACTATTATTGATTTTACTTGTTTGTTCAAATCTTTACCCTAAGTGTTATACTTTGGCAGTGTAAGTTAAGGCCTTTTTTTTTTTTTTTTTTTTACTTGTCAGCAATAAGATATTTTACAGCATCTTAGATTGTGTTACCTAAAGTATAACAGAGATTTGTATATGTCCAGATCTACACAGCACTGTGTATAACTGCTGTCTTTAGTATACACGTTTTAAACAATTTATCCTGATATAAAATATACAACTGTGAAACTACATATGTCTTTAAGATAATTCAGTACTGTGTGTTTACCACTGAACTTTAGCAACATCAGCAAATTGCAGTTAATGAGAGATGCTAGGCTAATTCAATATCATACCAAAGCGTAATGGAAAAATAGCAGGGATTGTTGTGTGATGTTAATCTAAAGCACTCCCACTGTGACCTGTGGAAAATGTTTGTGTGGTCTACACAGTGTTGAAGCAGACATGTGTTTATTGATCCATTGTCAAATGGAGGAGAAAATAGTCTGGTTTCTTTCTTCCTCCCTGTACAGTTCTCCTCCATCCTCCACTGCTATCCCACTGTGTCTATTGATTGTAAATGACGAAAGGCTTTTGTGGCCATATGTGCTCATATTAACATGAGTGCTTGTATGTGCATTGTCCAACCTCAACCCAAATTTCAAATTTATATTGCAACATTTGTAAGTCTACTACCGTTCTGTGATATTGTTCTAGCAGTGATTTTTGCTAATTACTGACGCATAAGGCAGGTCACTGAGGGTATGCATAATGTATATCACATATCATGTGATTATTTTCTGAGGTAAAGCATAGAAACTAAGATAACCATGGTAAAATAGTTTATCTTTCAGTGACGTAAGGCTGGAATACACTACATGACTTTTTAAATCTAGCACATAACAAAAATTTTCAAAAATGTTTGACATCCTGCAACTGGATGGATTCATAGGCTGAAGCTAAAACATTCTCTTTGCCCATCATAGACAATGCAGTTTCTTCATATCACTTCACAAAATTATTTTTGCATTGTTGCAAAGTTTTAAGTTAACATCAAAGGTGTTAAAAAAAAAAAAAAAAGGGTGTGAAAATAGACTAAAATATCATTTCTGTGTAAAGCGCAGCAGCTATATGGAAGATGATATGGGTGACTGTCAGTCTGAAAATAGCATAAAAAACCAGGGGTAATAATAATGTAGACCATATGTGTCAGTGCACGGCCGCCTTTAAACTTTTGTCTTTGAACATAGATGTTTTTGTGGTAGCTCTGTATATTTCTGTGGAATCACTGTTGAAAAGCTGGTGAAGTGAATTTGCTTATTTTACAGATTTAATGAAAGTTATCATGTGTATAATGTCAGTAGTCCAAGAAGATTTTAAAGCAAATGGTTCATCCATAAATCCATGTGACCTTACCTTTATTCTGTGGACAAACAGTAAGACAGAACACAACGAACGCAATGCTGAAAAGGGGCAGAGCTACATAAGGTCTAGAGAAATTTACACAGCACAAAAATGGAAGTTCAAACACCAAATTCTAAAGATGGCTGTGCACTTGTTTCTCTGGCGCATAACATCTTTAAAGTAACCAGCTTAAATTAGAACACCAACACTGAAACCCTCTGTATATAGAAGACATATTAGGGTTCCTTGAAATATGTTGTTCCAGTAAGTGTGGCTGAAGAATTAAGCAAGTAAATTTGAATCCAGAAAATAAGATGTTTGTTTTGTTTGTTTTTTCAGTGAAAATACTCTAGTAAGTTATACAGGTGCATCTCAATAAATTAGAATGTCGTGGAAAAGTTCATTTATTTCAGTAATTCAAGTCAAATTGTGAAACCCGTGTATTAAATAAATTCAGTGAACACAGACTGAAGTAGTTTAAGTCTTTGGTTCTTTTAATTGTGATGATTTTGGCTCACTTTTAACAAAAACCCACCAATTCATTATCTCAACAAATTAGAATACTTCATAAGACCAATTAAAAAAAAACATTTTTAGTGAATTGTTGGCCTTCTGGAAAGTGTTCATTTACTGTATATGTACTCAATACTTGGTAGGGGCTCCTTTTGCTTTAATTACTGCCTCAATTCGGCGTGGCATGGAGGTGATCAGTTTGCGGCACTGCTGAGGTGGTATGGAAGCCCAGGTTTCTTTGACAGTGGCCTTCAGCTCATCTGCATTTTTTGGTCTCTTGTTTCTCGTTTTCCTCTTGACAATACCCCACAGATTCTCTATGGGGTTCAGGTCAGGTGAGTTTGCTGGCCAGTCAAGCACACCAACACCATGGTCATTTAACCAATTTTTGGTGCTTTTGGCTAATCTTGCTGGAAAATGAAATCAGCATCTTTAAAAAGCTGGTCAGCAGAAGGAAGCATGACGTGCTCCAAAATGTCTTGGTAAACGGGTGCAGTGACTTTGGTTTTCAAAAAACGCAATGGACCAACACCAGCAGATGACATTGCACCCCAAATCATCACAGACTGTGGAAACTTAACACTAGACTTCAAGCAACTTAGGCTATGAGCTTCTCAACCTTTCCTCCAGACTCTAGGACCTTGGTTTCCAAATGAAATTCAAAACTTGCTCTCATCTGAAAAGAGGACTTTGGACCACTGGGCAACAGTCCAGTTCTTCTTCTCCTTAGCCCAGGTAAAACACCTCTGATGTTGTTTGTGGATCAGGAGAGGACAACTCTAGCCAAATTCCTTGACACGTCTGTGTGGTGGCTCTTGATGCCTTGGCCCCAGCCTCAGTCCATTCTTTGTGAAGTTCACCCAAATTCTTGAATCGATTTTGTTTGACAATCCTCATAAGGCTGCGGTTCTCTCGGTTGGTTGTGCATCTTTTTCTTCCACACTTTTTCCTTCCACTCAACTTTCTGTTAACATGCTTGGATACAGCACTCTGTGAACAGCCAGCTTCTTTGGCAAGGAATGTTTGTGGCTTACCCTCCTTGTGAATGGTGTCAATGATTGTCTTCTGGACAACTGTCAGATCAGCAGTCTTCCCCATGATTGTGTAGCCTAGTGAACCAAACTGAGAGACCATTTTTGAAGGCTCAGGAAAGCTTTGCAGGTGTTTTGAGTTGATTAGCTGATTGGCATGTCACCATATTCTAATTTGTTGAGATAGTGAATTGGTGGGTTTTTGTTAAATGTGAGCCAAAATCATCACAATTAAAAGAACCAAAGACTTAAACTACTTCAGTCTGTGTGCATTTAATTTATTTAATACACGAGTTTCACAATTTGAGTTGAATTACTGAAATAAATGAACTTTTCCACGACATTCTAATTTATTGAGATGCACCTGTATATAAAATTACTAATTGCAAGACATTGCTATTTAATATATATTTAAAAGTGTTATAGCCTGATGAATCATTTCGAGACTTACTGCTGACTGGAACAAATCATTATTTTGAACTGGTTATTTTTAGTGAACTTGATGAACCAGTACACCAAATCGGACTGAATCATTTAAAACAGTTTGCAGCTTGATTCAACATTTAGCCTGTTAACTTGCTCAATAAGCTATAATTTGCTAGCTGCTCAGTCAAAACTCATTTTTGGACATGTCTGACAGACACTGTGACTTGAAAAGAAGTGATATCCCGACCAGAGGCAAATTGTTTTCAGATGTAACCAATTTTTCTTGGGCACCAGAAGAGGAAAAATTATAGTTTTAAAAAACATTTGTACACTACTAGAAATATATTTATGGCTTGACTTAATCAGAGTTTGATTCTGCTCGTGTAACAACGAAAGAACCGGTTTGTTGTAAAAGAATCTTCCCTTCATTAATGCTGACAACAATGGAGCTGCTTTTGTCAGGAGACTTTCTTTGCACAAAATAACACAATGGTACAAGTGGATTGCCAACTCATTGTTTTAAGTGTTAAAGGGACAGTCTAAGTTAAAACGTCTGTCATCATTTACTCACCTACATGTTGTTCCAAACCTGTATGAACTTCTTCCTTCTGCGTAACACAAAAGATATTTTGAAGAATGTTGCTAACCAAATGGTTCCGTTCCCTTTGACCTCCGTTGTATTTTTTTAGTCCATACCGTGTCAAAAGTCAAAGGGAACCGAAACTGGTAACCAACTTTCTTCAAAATATCTTCTTTTACGTTTCAAAGAAAGAAGAAAGTCATACAAGTTTGGAATGACAAGAATGTGAGTAAATGATAACATAAGTTTCATTTTTGCGTGGGCTATCCTTTTAACTATGGCTACTAGGGCTATGCTTTTCAGATCACATAATTCAGTGGACAATTAATAGAAATGTTATTCTGCATTAAGAACATGTGAGAATAGTCTGTTCTTAAATACCATCAATAACAAGAACTCAGCATTCACTCTCTTCTCTCTTGCGGAAAAAGTCCTCTATTTCTATGTTTTTACACTCGTGCTCAAAACAGTCTTCTTAGCTTTTAGCGCCACCGCGTCAACCTTTTGGGTAACAGCAGTTGCTCTGGCCACGTGATGTAATGCTCAAATCTTATTGGATGGCCCGTGTTTTCGTTTTGCAAAATTGAAAACATTCGTCGGACTGGACGAAAAAAAAAAACCATTTGCAGACTTTTCGGTGCGCAAATGTCCGCGGTCTATGTGGAAGCATCCATAGGAAGCTGTTGTTTTATTCCAGTGCGTCATCGCGTCCGGAATTTGTTTTCGCTTTTTCGCACTCAGTGTGGAAAGGCTTTTATACAAAAAATGTATAAAGCAATTAAGGGGCCAAGCATGTTATGTGATGCAGCAATGGCACACACAAAGCTTGGTGTCAATATGTCAAAGCTTTGCAGAGATGCAGCCTCAGATGCAGTTTGGCATGCCAGCAAATTCTTTGATGCATTAAACAAAACCATTTTGTTTATCAATATGAATTTTTTATTTTTTTTGCCAGCATGGTCTGAAGATGACCCGAGTCGAATTTGGTGAAAATCGGACCAACAGTCTAAGAGAGTCTAAGAAAGTAAGAAAATTAAAATGGCAGACAGGAGGTTTGGCTGATTATGGCTTATTTGGTATTGATGCTCTCGGCATGACCCAAGGAATCTGTAAAGACCAGACTCATGACAATAGGCAAAACTAATCAAAAGCTATTAGTATTTTTTGAAATTTCATTATAATTATTGACCACAAGATGGCGATGCCACAAAACATCTTGAATACCTTTAGGGCATGGTGTCGAAGACACATACAGTATTGTGTTTCATAACGACATGCCAATGCATTCATAAAATATAGCATTTTACAACTAAATTCAAAATGGCCAATGGATGACATTGGTTATGGATTGGTTATGTTCAACTCAGTATGTGCCACTGAATTGAAGTTACTAGTCTTGTGATTTTTGGCCAATCCATTCAGAAATTATAAGCAAAATAGCCATTTTTCACATCTCATGACCAACTAGATGGCACTATTCCAAAACTGTGCAGGTCTTTGTCATTATAACACACACCAAGTTTGGTTTCAATATGCTAAAGCATTGCTGAGATACAGTATAGGCTCATGTCCATTTTGATGTGCTCTTTGTCAAATTTGTTTGCGCATTATTTGAGAATGGTTTAACTTTTGTCAGCATGGTCTAAAAATGATCCGAGCAAATTTTGGTGAAAATCAGACAAACCGTCTAGGATGACTTCGAAAAAGTAGGTTTATCAAATAATTCAAAATTGCAAAAATCTTGACCCATAGAAATTTAAATTGCATATTTGTTCAACACTGCATGAGCTATGGAATTAGAGGAAAAAATAACTTTATGGTTCAAAAGTTATTAGCACAAACCTGAATGAAACTAGACAAGTGGTGGCGCTAGAGGGTTTGAATTAGAGACTCCATATTTGGTGTGATTTAATGTTCAGACTGTCTCGTATCTGTATGCCAAATTTATATGGGCTGCTATAGACTTCCAGAGCAGCAGCAGAAGAAGATTAACAAATACAAGCACCTTCAGTGAGTGATTTTTCCTGAGCAATGGAAGTGGAGCAAGAAAATGCCAATCAAATGTCTTAGAGCTGGCAAAAGCTATGAAAAAAATGATCGTTTCTTCCTGCACAGTAACATGCGTCCTGCAGCAGTAAAATGTACTGTATGGTTTTTGTCCACACAGGAAGTACCTACTGTAGCCAAAGCACAAGATGAAACTTCTGGGAATCCACACTGTGCTCTCATGCCACCAAGTCAATCATTTTGGACCTAACGGCAACTAAAATGTATGTTGTTGCTAGGGAGAGAAGTACAGTGAGAATTGTCTGGTTCCCACAGTGAAATTTGGTGGTCACCTGAACCAATCATGTACTCTTGGAAATAATTTGTTGACCTTTATTAGATTTCTTATATAGAAATGTATGAGTGCTGAAGATTTGGGTGAGTTGTGCTTCATCAGTGTTGTCATGAATTCACACTCCTTCTTGCCTCCCTGTAACTGCTTGTTGCAGGTTGAGTGAGATACTCTTGTGTCAAAGACGAGTATCATGCTCTTCAGAGCTCCATGCTATCAAGTTGAAGGATTCTTTTTGAGGTCTCTTTGATTAGTATACCTCCATCTCTGTTAATGGTGGGAGTTGATTGCTGTTTCAATTGTAATTTCCCTTTCACTGGATACCTTTACTGTGTGCCGAGTCAGAGATTGGCTACCCCATAGACTCTCTGGGAGATTAGGGGTAGACATACGAGTCCACCTGGGTTACAGGCCAGGGTTTCTAGATGCCTGGCCATATCCACTTAAAGGAATCAAATCTTGTAGGCTATATCTGATTCCAAGCCTTTTGAGCTCTGACGTGGGACCAAGCTCCCTTCTGCCCAGTCCTCAGCAGGTAAGTCTTTTGTGGCTTCTGACTTTTGGCTGAAGGGGATAGTGTCACTGACAGCCACTGATGCGTCTGAGGGGCAACTCCAACAGTGACCCCGTGGAGTTGGTGCTTAGTGCTTGCCCCAAGTAATATGGCATGCACTCCCCTCACCATGCCAGAGTGGGTATTTCCGCATAGCGACCACTAGAGGATGCAGTGTGAGTGTCTCAGTTTACGCATGTAACCATGGTTCACTGAGAGGGAATGAAATGTTCCTCTGGTATCCTTTTATACTATGGTCGCACAGGTAGTGTCGTCATAGGCTGTCACCGGCCAATGTTATTGTCATGTTTAGACATGTGCTTCAGTCATACTGGAGGCATTGCCCATAGCAACTGCTAGAGGACGCAACATCTCGTTCCATCTCAGGGAACCATAGATGGCGACAAGAGATGAGTGAGTCAGCAGTAAAGACTTATATCAAATGAGACTGAAACAGGGTTGTAAACAAGTTATTTTTACTTTCAAACAACACCTTATAAGACACAACCAACAAATGCATTGAGCTGCGCTGTCATCGGAAATCACCTCAGCGGACATTCAAACTAATGTTTTTTTGTGAATATGAGATTGAGCTGAAGAATGAACGCTGTATCAGATGCAGGTAATCACACTTTGGTGGTCATTATTGCAAATGAATATGAACTTGATGCATTCAAAATATGCATTTATGTGCATTGCATAACAGCTTTGAACTTGGAAATCATCTGTTTTATAATATAAAACAACAATTAAAACATCTTTAAATGAACACTAACCACACGGATGCAACCATTCCACACTTCTTTTTTCAGAATACTTACATAAGGTAACAAAGTAAACCAAGACATGTCATGCTGATCTGAAGCAATCATGTACTCTTGGAAAGGATTAGTTAACTTTTAATAGATTTCAAATACACAGATGAGACTGTAAATACCGACTGCTGTCACTGCTGTTGAAATGTTAACAGAGTTTGATTCATGACTCCATAAAAGGCCAAACATCTGCTGTGTGCCTGACGTCAAATAGCATCTCACTTCCAATCAAACATGCAATGCCCACATAATCATAAATCCCTGTTTGATGTCAGACTCATCCCTCCCCTTTTCTGTGGGAAACTGATGATGCATTATTGAAAATACTGCACACAATATGATCATGTGTGATTTTAACCTTTGGGTTAGTAGGTTAATATCTGGTATGCATAATAATGCTGAGAAAATGAGATAGATTTCCAAAATCATTTGACTCATCTGCATACATCATTTCAACATTGGAATCAGTGGTTTCCACATCTGTATTCCTTTATGTGATCCTAGACAATGCTACTTGTGCTGAATAAATTAAAAATAAAAATGTATTATTTTTATGTATTGTAAAAGTAAATGTATTATATTATTGCTAAAATAATACATTAAATCACATTCTTTCATCTCAGTGAACTAACAGGAAATTGTCAAATACTAAATCTGTGGTATCATGATATAGTCGCTATGGGGAACAAGAATATCCAACAACAGTTTTACAATATGGAAATCTGCTATTTTTTATTTTTATTTTTTTCTCGGATTAATCTAAAGGCCACTGCATGGTACATGCTGTCATTTAGGATCAGGAAATATGACATTATGAAAATATGACATTTGCTTAATGTACATTACTGGAATTATTGCGAATGATGCACCTGTATTGTGCAACAACCCGAATTCCGGAAATGCTGGGACGGTTTTTAAATTTAAATAAAATGAAAACTAAAAGACTTTCAAATCACATGAGCCAATATTTTGTTCACAATAGAACATAGAGAACATAAGTTTAAACGGATATATTTTACACTTTTATCCACTAAATGAGCTCATTTCAAATTTGATGCCTGCTACAGATCTAAAAAAAGTTGGTATGGGGCAACAAAGGGCTGAAAAAGCAAGACATTTTGAAAAGATTCAGCTGGGAGAATATCTAGCAACTAATTTGGACCAAGGGCAGGGCAGCTTACATGTTTTGGAAGGCACTATGAATGCTGAAAGGTATATAAAGGTTTTAGAGCAACATATGCTCCCCTCCAGAAGACGTCTATTTCAGGGACGGCCTTGTGTATTTCAGCAGGACAATGCAAAACCACTTACTGCAGCTATTACAACAGCATGGCTTTGTAGTAGAAGAGTCCAGGTGCTGAATTGTCCTGCCTGCAGTCCAGATCTTTCACCTATAGAGAAAATTTGGTGCATCATTAAACAAAAAGATCTATATCAGGCAAGAATGGGACCAAATTCCGACACCAAAACTCCAGAAACCCATAACCTCGATGCCCAGACGTCTTCAATCTGTTTTGAAAAGAAGAGGAGATGCTACACCATGGTAAATATGCCCCCGTCCCAACTATTTTGAGACCCGTAGCAGGCATCAAATTTGAAATGAGCTCATTTTAACTCTCGAACCCCCTGCAATTCCTTTACATTTGAGAAATGTTGATTTCTCTTATGAGAAATCTTCATGCTTAATGCACTTTATAATATTGATAATAACAACAAATGGACTTGTTTTTTTCCATTTCTTTGCATTTTTATATCAATAATCAACAAGATTATGCTATTTAAATCAATGCGATGACCAATTTAGGTCAAAAGTAATAAAAGTAATCCAAAAGTAGTCTGATTATATTACCTAAAATGTGCAATGTAATAGATTATGTTACTAACTACAGTTTTTCATTATGTAATTTGGAATCAGTAACGCACTACAATTTGTAAGTAATTTACCCAGCTCTGACTATGGCTATGCTTTTTATGACAATGATTGAAAATTTACACATTAAGTGGGCTATTGATTGCAAGAGGACAGGATTCACAGTTACAGGTGGTCTGACAACCAGTTACAGAGCAATGTCATAGACATATCTATCTGTCTATACACACATTACAGTATGTTTCTGTATGATGTCTATTTACTGTATAATGTAAAATGTATATGGACTACTGTAATATATAAGCATTACAGTTACAGCACAGCAACATTATTTGATTGCATACATGCTCCACAAATGTTTGAATGACTGAGGACACAGATATTCTCCCAGCATCTACTTTTTAAACTCACCTCAACCATTGTAAGGTCATAATTGAGAACATGGCCCACAATTAGGGCCCTTATTTCATCCGAAATGTGCCTATGTCCTTGGCCTCTTCTGCCTCTTCCTCTGTTTTGCCTCACAACCCTTCCACCTCGCCTCTTTACTCTTTGTCCTACCTGGTGTTGACCCTGTTCATTTCCTTTTTGTTCTCCTGTTCTCAGAAATGATGCTCTGTCAATATATGTTTTCCAAACGAAGCCTCATGACACGCATCTCTGAGCTATTTTAGAGAACTGGTTGATCATTGGTTGAACTAATGCTTTACATTTCCACTTCATTAGTGAAATTCAAGATTTACCTGTGCAGTTCATCAATTCAGGACACATTTACAAAAAAAAAAAAAAAAAAAAAAGTCTTATAGAAATGTATAGAATATATGCTTGACAAATTATGACAATTGGACCGTTTTGTATTTAATGACTTAAGCAATGAATTAATGCCTAGGTGTTTTGGGGGGGGTAGTCTATTTAACAGAGAACCAGTTTTGATCAACATGAAATAAGCAGTTGATAATGTAGGAAACGGCTTACAATTGTACATAATCAGTTGCATGAATGTGCTAAAGCATTGGCAATTTGTTCAAAAGAACAATAAATTGCTTTTATGATGTGCACACGCGACTAGATGAACAAGTAGTTTTAAGAATTTCAGCTGTGATCTGAGAAATGTCCCAAAGTGACTGAGAAAAATTGTAAATGTGTTGTTACCAGGTTTGCCTGAAAGATCAGTTCTTGATTATATAGTGTTCCATTTCTTAGTTCAACTTCCATTAACTTTAATTCATTGCTAGTTGATTGTAAAGTACTTAAAGACACCCAAGCCGCTGCTTCAAATGAATGAGTGTTAACAACAGGCCGTCTGTTGAGAGTCATACTGGAGTGCCCATTCATTACAAAGAGGGACTGCAAATGCAGGACAGCGGCCCACATCTGTCACGCTTTATACACCAACTGAAGCATTGCAGCATTACAATAACCTAGATCAACAGCACAGAGCAAACATATATTTGCTCTCATAAACACACAATGCCAAAATGCCTATGACACTCAGTCACATTATGAAACCATTATGTATGCAAGTTTATTATAAACAGGGAGATTTTTTAAAAAGGTTAAAGTGTGATGCGATCAAAAGTGACGCTATTTATTTTCTTGATCGTTACTGATTTTATTGTGAGCGATTCGCTGGTGCATTAGCAATAGTTAATCAGAATAGCATAATTTGATCTCCCTGTGATATGATTCAGGTGACATTGCTCACATTAGCAAGATTTTGGCAAAATGGTCCATTGTTGTTGATCCCTTGTCTGTTTTCAGTAATGAACTCGAACAGGTTTGCAAAATCTGAGTGGGTAAATATTTTACCCTCACATGAAATATATGATCATGTGGAATTCTATTCAAAACACTGGATTCCATTCATGGAAATTCACAAATCAACTGTAAAATTGACTACACCATGTGATTTTTATGAGTCCGCGCCACAGTTGAGCCAATTCTCTTACACATCGGCCGCTTTTCATAGTCAAAAACCGATGGAAAAAATAAGTTAGTATGTTAGTAAAGCCAACTTATTTCAGGCAGTCTAAAGTTGATATGAAACTAGGTGAAAGTATACACTATGAACTAAAGTAGTTTGATCTGAATTTTAGGATTACATTCTGATTTGTTAAATCCGTTTGCGCTCATCTGTTTAATTTTCATAAAATTCATATGCCTGGTATATTTGGCTGTTTGTCCATTTTTAAGCTAATACTGTAGGATCAGTTCTGTTTTATTTGGACCTTTCAGTATTGATCGTGTGATGTGAAACCACAGAAGTGCTTCTATTGGAGGTTGTGTTTCATTTCTCTCTGAACCTCACTTCGAAATCCAAGATTGTGCAATTGATGTTTTTTATAAAATGGTATATCGATTACCTAAATTGCATGCCTGAAGAAACGGACAAAGACACATGTTTTCTTTACTTTGTGTTCTTTACTAAGTCTCCATTGTTTCTAGCTTGAGTCAACACTGCATGAACAAACACAATGCACACCAAGCACTGGACAACACTGTGCAACGAATCATCAAAACACACAATATCATATCACGACAGGGCATCAAATTCACATCATGCATGCAGACACTACACACTTATATCAACCATGGTGAGGAAATTAATTTAAACTGTCACTCTACAGTCTTTGTAAAACCTGTTGCGCGGTCTACATCAATGCTGTATGACCTATGAGTTAATTAGTTTGTTTAGTTAGTTAAACTTACCGATCCACCTGAAAACTATACAGACTGTTAATAGGTCATTCTCAGAAAAACACTGTCGTTTGTGTGATAAATGTGATCATATGACAGGATACTGAATTTATTAATATTATTTCTTAGATTTTCCTATATAGAGCAAACATGTTTTAAAAAAAAAATTATATGAACTTGAATGTTCCCATTCAACACTGTTATTTTAATAGAATAAAATCAAATGTTTTGCTTCAATTAAAATTTAAATATCATCTATACAGTTTTCTAAAATGCACTGTGATAAGTTGACTTAACTTAAAAAAACCGAGGAAACCTGTTGCCTTAAAATTTTTAAGTAAATGATAATTAAAAAAATAAGTTAACTGAATTGTCAAGTTCACTTAACTTTTTAATTTTTTAAAATTATTATTTACTTAATCATCAAGCAACAGGTTTCCTCAATTTTTTTAAGTTAAGTCAACTTATAACTTTTTACAGTGTGCTCTATGTATTTACTGAGAATATTTTCTGATCTGTCTTTGTTTTTTGCAGAAAGAAAATATTACTAATAATATTAATATTATTAGCATTGCTAGCCAAGCTAAGGCAATTATTATGCATATTGCACTTCAACCCTGAAACATTTTCTCTGTAACAGCACTGAAATAAAATAATAATTGTGTGGGTTATTACTTTTTTCCTGAATGTAATGTATGATTTATTTCAAGGCACAACAAAACTGAGCAATACTACAGAATATATTCAGTTATTTATTGAAATTATAAATAAATTACAAAAGTACTGTGATTAGGTTCAAATAAAGTACCACTTCATGGTTAGCCATAGGGCTAGTGAATAATAAATAACTAATAACAATTAAACAAAAATTTGGGCCCAAGATGGGAAAATCTGATTTCTTTAAGGTTCCACAGTAAAATTTTCAAATGAAATAATTTATTTTCTTGCAATGTTTCCTGAGAATGACCTTAGTAAAGCATATAATGACACTGTCCTTTTTGGTATCCATTGGTATAACAGACCAATGTACTATAGCGGCAGTTTTAGCAGCAGATAGCTTCAAACAGAGTATATAAATGTTTCAATAGTTGTACACCGTACCGTATGTATTTTAAAGACAGATATCCATGTTTTTGAATGAAACATTTAGGGTGATATCGGTAGCTTTGAAAGCAGACATGCATTGTATTAGGATAGTTTAAACTGTATACATCAGAACTGGAAACATACTGCATGGTCAATTGTATTTACACTATACAGAAGTCTTTCCTCTAACACCGTATACTAACAGACATGACATGCTAAAGAATCTAAAGATAAAAGCCATCTCTTCCACATCACATTTTGTTCTAATCAAGCTGATCGCTTGATTCCTATTTTGGTGGCTGGGGAGCCCCGCCCACAGTGCAATCTTATTGGTCCAAACTCCTGTACCACACAGCTATTCATTAAAATCGCACCTGGTTATGATGCAATCTTACAGTCATTTATTTTTATTATTTACATTAAATTATTACAGTTAAATTAAATGAGCATACCTCTATGAAGTAACTGAAATGTAATTTTTAAATTTTCATCAAAAAGGTGCTCTTCCAAAAACACATCCTTACTACACCCAAAAAACTATTTTGGTATTATATCTAGTATGAGTTCATACCAAATAGTCTTTTTAACGTCTGAAATTGTTACTTGGTATATCATAGTTATCTTAAACTTTGTTTCTCACTTTTTTATGTTGAGTTAATTCTGAATTGCTTTAAACTGTACATGTCGTCTAATTTGCTGAAAAATGAATTAACACCAATTCATAAGCTGTTTAATAACTTCCGTGGAAATGTTTCTTCATGAGTTAATGCAATTATCTTCACTGTTTGATGCTTTAACTGCTTCCTTCAGATTATGAAAACAAACCAAGTTGTATGAATATTTAATGAGACATACTAAACAGCTGTAACATTCCAGCACATATTTTGTCACACCGTACACTCTTGGCACTGCAGTTTGGGTTGCATAAAAGTGTGTCGATTTTAGAAGGACATTAAAGTGATATATGCGAAGCGTTTTCCACCCCATATCTTGGTTGCATGGCGTTATTAACTTTTGCAAATATATCCAGTGGCTCTGCTATAAATGATTAAGGCTTCCCCTTTCATTAGTCTATTACTGAGCAAGTTGGTGGTCAACTTCACCTTCTCATAGTTCATGATGTTCTATGCTTGCTGATTATTGGTACACTTGTGGTATGTGCCAGTTCCCCAAATGGACATTGTTTGTTTTTTGTCTTCACATTCTGTTCATTTGTCAGCTTTGCTTCACATCTTTGCTCAACTAATTCTGTGGTTTACTTGCACGAAAGAGTCTGTTTAGTGATGGGCATCAGTTCACATATTTACAAAATATTTCCCCTCCATCGCCAATGGAGAGGAAACAGGTCCTTTGACATCCAGGCTTTTATATTTGGTTCTTTCTTAGTACCACTAGATACATTCAGGCAGTCTTTTCAGGCTTCTAAGTCTCATCGTCTTGTTATATCTCATTGCACGTCATCATAAGTGCATCATTGCTCATCAAGGCCTCACTGGGGGAGGCTGCAGTAGATCTTAGTCTGGATGCTGGAGTTGTGTTTGGGTTCTCCAGCCTCCAGGGGGAAGGACAGGGAGTTTTGGGCTGTGGTCTTCACTGAGTCTCTGGGGAAGCAGCAGCGGAAGACTGCCCGGATGTGGTGGAAGACCGCCTTACGGAAGATGATGAAGATCCAGGGGTCCAAGATGGGGTTAAATGCAGAGAAGCGGAAAGCCATTAGGTTCTGCTGATCATTCCCCACCGGGCTAATAGCATTCACAAAGCCACAAATCTGAGGAGGAGAGAGAAATTATTAGAACAGCTATCACGTATTGCAACGTAATTGTGTTGTTAAGTATCGGGAAGCAGTTAGTCCTGGATTTTAGTGCCTTACACCCAAACAGCTGCAAACACTTTAGTATTTTTTGCAAGTTGAACAGTTTTGCAATTGTAAAAGATTAAAATGATAGATCAGAATAGACAATAAATTGTAAAAGTCGGACTTGTGAAATCTGATGTTCGCAAGCCTCTGAAGTCAAGCCTCAAGTCTTATTTTTTGTGATGAGTCCAAATGAAGCATCAAATCTGTTCCCAATCACATTTCTTGAGTATTAGAATTGGCAAAGTAGACACCAAACTGATGTGTCTAACAGTATTTGAACACTTCAGTATGACATTAAAATGATTTAATTCTGTTTCAGATTGCATATGTGGTATGATGTGGAAATGGATTGTCCCTTATTGTCCTCTGCTGAAGCTGGCAAAAGTCTGAGACTGCCGTAGTCTACAAGTATATTTCATGTATAATAATAACCACATGATTTTAAAGAGTGGATGTAGAAAACATCTTCTGTTTTATTGTAGCATGGTTTGCACTTTCTGGAACTGGTCAAAAGTAGACAATTTCAAGACAAAACAAGTTTTCACTGAAACCACGAGGAATGGCACAACAGCCCTGCAGAAACTCCTTCTTTAAATGACTGTGTTATTATCAGTTCCACATTTCCTGCAATAAATGTTCAGCAGATTTGTTTTGTGATTAAGGCTGTGTTCTGGAAAAACACGTCTGCTAGCATAGGTCGCGAGTGTTTGGACTAAATCTCACAATCCAACACCATTACTGTAGATGAGAGGAAACACAGCAGATGTGGAGCGTCCCATTTCACTGTTCTCAAGAGATCCAATTCCCACCATTTCACCAGCTCTGATTTTAATTGTTGCGTAGGATGTATAAAGATCGTCTATCAAATGCTAAACAGCAGTCGTCAAACTTTTGGCACAAAACCTGTTTTGTACATTTCCAGTGCACGAAAATGAGCCATTTCCTCAAATCTGACATGTGTTCTTCAAGAGAGGAAATCAAGGCATGTTTCAAATTCCAGACATCTCATTCCTTAATCAAATTTACATTAGATTTCACATCCAACAAAATTAAATACACTTTTGCTTCAAATGTAACATCCATGACACTGAAAATGAAAAAGAGAGTTTTTTACAGAAATATACTGTGTATATTGTGTATGCACCTTCATTACGGAAATGCCATGAATATATTTTTCATCATTATACTGAAAGCAGAACAACATCTGCTTATACCAGTACTGACAGTTTGATGGTTTGGTCTTTTTTCTGCCACCTTGTTTTAAAACTTTAAACTGATTAATTGCACAACTGAAATGCATTATTATTTAATAAATTATTAATATTATTACTAGTATTATTAGTACTACTACTACTACTACATTTTAAAATGATTAGATTTACATTTCTTCTAAAACATTTCTTTAAACTCAATAACAAGAAAAGTGGCTTAATAGTCTAGTATTGTCACATTATTCATTTTTGGTGTATAATTTATTCTGAATTTAAATTATATTGTTTTTCATGCTGCAACTCTGCCAAAAGAAGTTTTCGTTGAATGATTTTCCCACTGCCTTTAGACTGACAGGACATAATCGACTGATTGTTTTATCTGACACAATCTGCAAATGTCCAGTAGAACAAATGATTACTATTATAGGCTAGCAACAATGTTTAGCCAATAAAATAGAATTTTGAACACAAGCGTCAACCATCAGTGCCAGGAAAATCATGTTTAGATGCTCTAAATGGCCGTTAGCCTTCTGAACACTTTGTTGCTCTTTTCTTGCCAAGAGATTGATAACAAATGATATCTTGGCCGTTCATTTTATTTCCCATATACGGCTTTGGTGCTGATAAAATATCAAGATTAGAGACGCTAAAGTATCAGCTAATATGTAAGGTCCAGATGCTGCCTTCCTCTTACCGAGACAACATCTTGCTTTAGAGCATTAATATACAGCCAGATGAGACTAAACCTCCTAAAGTTGGCAGCTTTGTGTGAAAAACCAGATGCATTTTGTTGGGTCAATCTGGCACTGATTGTGTTTTTGTTTTTCAGGTAACACCTGTGACTTCTCATACCACACTTAATCCTGGGTTAAGACCTTTGTTTAACCCTGAGTAAAACAGGGCTTAAAGTTATAAAAACAACAACAAAAAAAGTCTATCTATGGATCTATCTATCTGTCTTGGAGAGGAGGAAGTTACTATATAAAATGAATGCAAAGCAATGCATTACAATATTGCTTTACTCCATAAAAAGTAACTAATTGTTTTACTTTTTATGGAGAGTAATGCATTACGTTACTTTTGCATTAATTTTTGTCACCTGGGCTGGACTTGGTTATTCATTTTTTTAATAACAAAAAAAAAAAAAGTTACATTTTTGGGAACTGTAAATGCCCTTTCACACCAAAAGTGACATTAATAAGCTTCTGGATGAAGAAAGTGCTTCTGCACCTCACTCTCAATTTCTCTCAACATGGGGTCAGTCAATAAATGGGTTACTAGTTACTTGAAAAAAGTAACTGGCATTAAATATGGCTTTTTTCGGCCATAACATGAAAATAATCATTCAGTATCGTTTTTATATCGGTGTATCCCTACTTTCATAATGACACTGGGATTATCATTTCAAGTGTAAAAAGCTCTATATTCTTAAAGGGTTACTCCACCCCAAAATGAAAATTTTGTCATTAATCACTTATCCCCGTGTCGTTCCAAACCCGTAAAAGCTTTGTTCGTCTTCAGAACACAATTTAAGATATTTTTGATGAAAACCGGGAGGTTTGTGACTGTCTCATTGACCGCCAAGTAAATTACACTGTCAAGGCCCAGAAAAGTATGAAACACATCGTCAGAATAGTTAATCTGCCATCAGTGGTTCAATCTGAATTTAATGAAGTGACAAGAACACTTTTTTTCTGCACAAAGAAAACAAAAACAACAACTTTATTCAACAATTCTTCTCCTCTGCGTCAGCATAGCGCCATTTTGGAGAATATCCGCTGGACGCAAATAGCGTACGCAGTCAATGGGACAGTCACAAGCCTCCCGGTATTCATCCAAAATATCTTAATTTGTGTTCCGAAGACAAATTAAGCTTTTACGGGTTTGGAACGACAAACTTTTAACGACCAAATTTTCATTCTGGGGTGGAGTAACCCTTTAACACCTTTTAATCATATCTGAACCCAGATATATGAGACAAAGAGATCTGGGAAGACCTGTATAGTTTCTCTACTGGTAAGAACGGCTACTGTTCTTTGTGTTTGGAAGAAATCTTCATCACGGTCTACAGCTGCAGCGCTGTGATGATGTCATCGTTTATATTCCATCATCTCAGATGCGTTGAGACTCAACACTGACACCTGATACGCTGAAGTACAAAGTGTCCTTGATGGTGAGGGAGCCAAAAATCCTTGATAGATCAGCACATTGGCTGCTCTTTGTGCCATTTCATCCAGCGATTATGGTATAAAACATATTAGTAAGCCATGAGTGATTCTAATGACCCTGTCACTGATGTGTCAAACAATTCACGGTAGGTTTTCACGTCTTCGGCACATAAATTGCCACCCGGTACCACCAGCTCTGGTTGTCATCACTCGTCAGCATCACTCGTTGTCAAAACACCACAGCAAACACACCCTGCAACATTCCCCTACATGTCCTTGGGACCTCATATGGTCCTCCAGCACTGTGATACTCGCTCCGGTAGGTCGCAAATCACAGCGTGACGGATGTCTCACGAGAAGACGCCAGTTGGACTATGCTATTGAAGTGTCTGTCCTTTTGGATTTACCATCCAAACTTTTCACACACACAGTGGCAGTTGTTTATGAGAATTGAAGTTGCTCTCCAAAGGTAATTTATTTGGAGAAAAGTGTGGCCGGGAGCATGCAAATTATATGTGACCAGTAGTGGTTAATTTGTTTAGAAGAACTTCACATGACCTGCATCCCAAAACAAACAACAAAACTGACTCAGGTCTGCATCACTTCCATTCAAATGTTTGGGGTTAGTTAGAATTATTATTATTTTTTAAATGTTTTAGGAAGACGTCTCTTAGGCTTACTAAGGCTGCATTTATTTGTTATATATTTAAGTAATATTGTGAAATATTATTTAACCTTCTGGAGCTGTTCACATGGCAGTCAAAATTTAATTTAATTTAGCATACTATATCTAGGTTTGATAATGTTTTTTTTTGTTTTTTTTTATATATTTTGTTTTTTGGGGGGTGTTTATGGTATTAAATTATATTTATGAAATAGTTATCCATAGATCCATTTATTAATGTTGATCCATTTATTACTGAAAATGAAACTTCCAATTTAAAGCACAGTTTGGTCTCTTTTTAAGAAGACACTTGGCAGATTATTGCTGAAGAAAGAAAAAGTTTAAAAAAGATTACAGACATTTAAAAAAAAAAAAACCACACAAAATACAATTTTTTAATTATATATAAAATATATATTTTCCAAAACATGTATTACTCTAAAACCACGTGAAAATCAAAGCCATAAATATAAACAAGTTGTGTCAAATTTGAGGTTGATATCCTTAAAAATGAGCGTTCAGTAAGATTGTGATTGGGTGCAGTACCAAATATTCTGGTCAACAACTTGTGCTCCAAAGAAAGTTATACATATGACATTGAAGTGAGTAAATGATGACACAATTTTCATATTTTGGTGAACTATTCATATAAACCCTGAGGACAAAGATCACTTACATGAGTAAATCCAATAATAGGAAATACAGCCCTCTCTCAGACCCATGAGGTTAACAGCTGCAACATTTTACTCCTCCACAGCACTTTGTTACAGTATTTATTTATTTATCCGCTACTTAAGTTTCAGGTATTTGCCATGCAAATTTAGAAAGTACAGAACTGCACAGACTATAAAGGAAGAATAATTTCCCACAAGCAGTTCATTAAAAAGAGGAGTCTGACCTCATCTAAACTGTTCTCAAGACAGAAATGAATCCGCTCGTTTCATTGAAACAACCCAAGAAACAGAAAAACTCCCACAAGTGATTATTTCCTGTTTTCATATATTTATGACCTACTTTAAACAACTACATGGCTTGTCTTTCACCTATGGACTTGTGAGCTTGCAGTCCTTTTGAGGTGACAGCATTTTACAAGTGCAAATGAGCAGTTCTGAAAGTGAGCATTGCTAGAGCAGACATATCTTGACAAATTAACTATGCATTTCTGAGTAAGAATGCTTTGCTTATAGGGATAACCCTACAGTACCTCAGGGTTTTTACCCCTCCATATAAAAACACAGAGCTCTGAGGAGTGTTTTTCCATCACTCGCATTAGACATCATCATTTCCCTCAACTCTCTTCTGCAACGAACTACTGGCATCTGTGTACTTTCCCTTGTACTCTCTGAGTCATTAAAAATGTGTCAGTAGCAAACCTGACAACACAATGAAAAACAGGTATGTCATGCTTTCAGAAAATGTAGAGGGATGGACACCATATAATAAATACATATAATACACAATACTGTATATACATCATTATTGTATATACAGTTTGAAAATTTAAATAATGTCATAAATTCTTCTCATATTTGGGACAGAGGATCACCAGGGGTGAAAAGGGGACAAAACAAAGGGGTGTTTGGGGGGCTGCTGAAACATTTTTCTAACAAAATAATAAATAATAATAATTTAATTTATTTTTTATTTTTAGGGCTGTCAAAGTTATCATTTCAACTTAAGAAATTAATATAAAAACATACATAAATTATATAATATTATACTGTATATATGTTTAATGCAATAATTTTATTTATTAAAATTTTACTTCAATATTATTGCTGTTTTTTTCTGCTATTCCGTGAATAGGTTGAATGCTATACATCTAATATAATTTTCATAGTGAGTAGAAAGAAAGCATGCTGTCAACTTTCCAGGAAATATAATTAGAATTTTTTCTTTAAATATTTATTTATCTTTTTATTTATTAAACTTTTTTTTTCACACATGAAAATGTATTAATGAAAATATATAGATGCATTTAGATTTAGGAAGGGGGTCCTTTGCATGGTATCATCACATTTGGAAATAAATAAAAACTTTGTTATTATTATTTGATGAAAATATTAAGGCTGCGGCTATTTGCACTGTGTAAACAGTGATAGAGGCTATTTACACTAAGTGTAAATAGTAATTAGATGTTATTTACACTAAGTGAAAATAACATATTTTTTTAGTGATAGATGCTATTTACATTGTTAAAATAGCAGGATTTTCTGCTATTTATACTACTTTTATTGAAAATAAATGCCTTTCCGACGTGAAATTAGATTTAAAAAGGGAGAAAAAAAAGTTTGGCAAAAGGCGGATTTGAACTCAGATCGATCGTGTCAAAAAGCCTATGGCATGCGCTTTACCATCAATGCCACTGGAGTTTTTTGACAGCCATCTTTTGTAGTGTTCACCAGCCCAATCACACGTTGGTGGGCCGAGTTAGAGTAAATAGCCTCTTCCAAAAAGGCTTAGTGTAAATAGATACTCCAAAATATTAATCCCAACCACCAAGGTGTCCAAACCAAGGCCTGCATGCCAAAGTTGGCCCATGATGACCTTTGGTTTGACCCACCATGCCAAATTTTCATTTCTAATTTATCTTTTGTCTCAACATTTTTTGTTTTGTTTTTGCATTTGAACTATAGAGAATTCTAATAATAATATAATTGGATATAATGCAGCATCTACGTTCGGCCCCCAGCCATCAATCAAGTTTGATTTTTGGCCCTTGAGACCCTCTGCCACGATGTTCAAAGACAGCGCAAAGGTGACTGCACTTATTTTGCTTCAGTATTACATCTGTTCCTGAACAGCCTTGGTCATAACGAAACGGCATGCAGCAGTAAAAAGAGACAATATAAGTCAATATCACTTAAACCACAAGTTTCTGTGTAAGTGTTAACTGCCTGGAAGTGCACAGGCCCCATGCTGCAACATTTACGCACACAGAACATCTTATAAGCCATTTGACATTTCAAAGGTTCAATATGAGATACAATAACATCTCAACCTACTTACTGTATGCATCTCACAGTTCCCTAAATAGCAGCAAGTCGGTAACCCATTAAGCTTTTCTCTCCTTGATAATTAGCTTATGTTTCACTATAAAGGAATTACATTATTTAAAAGACTTTACTGCAGAGTCAAGTGAGAATTCAGGTAATACTGACACAAATAAAGGTGGATGAATGGCCAAGTACAAACCTCAACAACAGCCATCGGCAAAACAGGAACGTGGCATAGTCTCATATCCTCCCAGGCCTGTTCGACCACTTAAAACTAGAAAAAATAGAAGAAAGGGACGACCATTCATTTCACAACCCTCCCTGTCTATGACTCCTTGCGCAATTTTGGCTTCTTCTCTTTTGTTCCTTCACTTTTTTGTCAGTCCATATGTACCAAGCCTTTCCTGGCACCATTACAAAAGTGAAATGCATTTCTATTTCTGTGTCATGGAGAGTCTGTTTCACTGCAAGCAATTTGAAGTGCTCAGAATAAACCTGTAGCCCAAAGTAAGGAATCACACTTTCAATTTTGGCTGCGGGACAATAAAAACAGGTGATAAAATCCCATAGATGTGCACTGAATGAGGCAGCCAGTCAGTCATAATTATCATAAAGAAATGTGACTTGAGCTAGTAAGTAGCAACCGTATAGCAAACCCTTAGTAATGCCCCAAACATGAACAAGCAACCACACAGCAACGTGAGATAAACCAGAATACCTTGCATAGAAACACTCAGCAAACACATGGCTGCAAGTTTTACAAAGGCAAACGCATTTTCTTTAGAAAATGTGAAAATCGACATGTTTTTTTGTAGGTTTTGCAGTCAGTGACCTGAAAAACCTGCTAAACTGTTAATGATAAATTGTTCACAATATTTGAGTTGAAATTACCATTTCGGGGCTGTAAACTGTGTTTTTTTAATTAAAACTCTCAACAGCTAAAGTGTGTCATTTATGTCAATATTTATGTTTTCTTACTACATTTCTGAGAGCAGTCATCAGGTTTGGCAAGACGTGAACTAATAGAAAGAAAAGTTTCTTTGGAAGAAAAAACATTTCAAACTGTTAGCGATGACTGATGAACTGGAACCAGCTTTTTTTTTTTTGATTGATTTGCATAAAACTAGACTATTTAATACTTCTGAGAAATAAAATGCTGCACTGAGAACCATTAATGTTTTCAATTTAAGTGTAGATGAACCTGAATTCAAAGGTCAGCTCTGAACTTTTTAAAAACTTATAAGTTTAAGGCAACCAGCTTCAGTAGATTTTTGAGTTTTCTCAACTTATTTTTTAGGAAATTTCTCAACTTTTTGTTGTATAAACTTAAATCAAGTAGTTGAAAAAACTCAAAAATCTGCTGAAGCTGGTTGCCTTAAACTTTTAAGTTTGCCCAACTTTTTTATTTTTTTTTTACAGTGCATGAGACTCCAATTAGGCAAAGTGTAATTTGAGAAATGATCTCCAGAAAACAAGAATTAGAGGATGGAAATGTTGAATATACAAACCAGCACTTCTGAATCATTAGTGTAAGCAGATTTGAACTGTAGAGGCTCATTTGCTTTAATGTGATCTGTGAAATATTAGAGAAGGAGGCTAGAAAAGATGACAAAAACTTCATAACAGATGATCTTCAGAAAACACCCACACTCTGTGATCGACAGTTCACCTTGAGGCAATAAACAAACCTTTTTGGTTCAACATTACGCATTAGCATGTACCCGAACACAATTTTTCATGTGGTTTCTTTGTTCTTGAGCCTAGAGAGAACTTTAAATGCAGACCTTGAGTAGACTGCTCCAGATCTAGACCGGTATAAAAACAAAACCTGTGGTTTTGACAAGACAACGTCTACAAAGATTAAAAGACAACAAAGGGGGGAAACCCATTTCTACCTCAGAGTTAAAACAGAGAATTAGTGACACTGTGAGATGAAAAGTTTCAGTTGTGAAAAAAAAAAAAAATCATATTTACGAGAAAAAGTCGCAGAAATAATTCAAGAAATAAGGTTGTATTGCGAGAAATTTACATTGCAGGATTTAAAGTAACATTCAGAGATATAAAGTCATAATTTCAAGAAATTAAGTTGCAATTAATGTACGAGTAAAGTTGTACTGCAAAATATAATCAAACTGCAAGATTTAAAGGCACACTGTGAGATAAATGTCACTTTCTGAAATGGCAATTATGAAAAATTAGAATAATTAAAAGTTAGAATTATGAGAAATAAAATCACATTGCAAGATATAAAGCCACATCATACAATATAAATGTCACAAATTAAGACGAAATTGTGAAATTCGCAATTACCTCTTGTTTTTTTTTTTACTCTGAAGCATAAACAGGCTTCCGTAGTTTGTGACTTTCTGACATGTATCAGGCGATGCACAAAATATAACAGATTCTTATCTTGATACTAACACATACAGTATGCTATATGACTGCCAATATCACTGTGAAATCAAATGTGGGCAAGAGTAGACGCTGACTTTGTGACACCAGCTACACATAAACTTCAGGCAGGAAATGACTAAAGCAGTTTAACCCACATTATCCATTTCAGTAAAGGAAAGAAGTAGAGCACAGAGGCATCAATAGACCTGAATTCGATTTAAATTCCAGCCACAGTGCAGCAGATAAACAATCTTAACCAGCACTCACAAGAGACGTTTATCACCACACGAGCTCAAGCGTCTGCAGGAGAAACCTGTGTGAGAACATCAAACAAAACTTGTTGACTTGCCAACTGCAAAATGTAACAAACAAGAGAAAAACACCACAATTATCATGTCCTGAACAGAAACTTTGACATAATAAGATGCGCTGGAACATCCAACAGTTTGAATTTCAGAAGAGAAAAGGTTCCCAAATTTGATTCAGACATATCAAATCTTGATACAAAGAACCCAGTTATCTCAAATTTGTCTCCTAGGGTTTCATAATCTCAATATGAACCATTATTTACGAGAAATGTGTTCAAGTTGATGCTTAAATGAGACGTAACTCAGGGAATGTTTACACAACAATGATTGTACTAAAAACGAAAACGTTTTTCCTTTGCATTTTGAAAGGTTTCGCGTACAGATGGCAATGTTGTCAAAATGATCCCCATGGATCAGCAAAAATTGCCAAAAACACTGTATTATACATAAGGCCACTAGTTGGCGACTTTGCCAGGTCACATACATATTCCTATAGACTGAACATGTAATGCGTTTGCGCATGATGACCACTTTCACAAATTTGCGTTTTCATAGTTTGCACAGATAATGACATCTTTTTCAAAAACTTGCATTTTGAAATCAATTTCAAAAGTTTGCATTTTCAGACCCCCAAAACACTGTTGTCATGTAAATGAATGGCCAAAATGCATAAAAAGCTTTTCAATTTTAGTTGAAAACGGTGTTGTGTAAACACCCCCTGAGAACTCAATGAAGTCTCTTGAGCAATGAAAGAGCAATAACGTTGTCCTGTGAGTTGGCTGTTTTGGTTGACATGGAAGTGGAATTAAATGGCTGTAGTTCAAGTGGCTTCAAAAAAAGTTAATTAAATCTCTTTGTATGTATTTAAAGAGAATGAGACCAGGGCTTGTAAAATCCATTGACCATTCTTCCAGTCTCTATCTGTTGGACAACACCTGAGATAAGACATGAGAACAAAACAGTCACACAATATCCAAATATGCATGCTTTCATGCTAGGCATTATGCAAAAGCAGTTCGTCAATGAACACTTTTGAGAAGTCAAAAAGTTGAGTTCACTTCATACTCTAAAAAGCATGGGAATTTGCATGAAGCCACAACCAACTGAACTTTCTGGAACAATCCACATGGTATTCTATTGTCTCATCAAAAACATATTTTGAAACCCCCAAAACTGAAAAAAGTCCCAAAGGTTGTAGGTGAAATAGTGTATTTTGGAAAATTCTAAATTCCCAAGAACCCTTTTTTACTCCCAGCAAAACAAAGGCAGGACTATATCATAATATACTTTGAGGATGAACTTTTCTTTCCTATGTACAGTAAATACAAGATTTTCAAACTTCCACAGAAAGCATACCACAGGCCCCAAATGTCCAGGGATGCACTGTGCACTTCAAAACAATTCTGTTGACGCAGTTCAACTTATTTATTTATCAGTCAAGTCATATTCTACAATATACTAACCACATGTCAAAATAAATCAACTTGCATAGTGTGTTTTATATACTCTCAACATCCCTCCCCAAAAAAATAAAAGGTTCCCATAGGAAAGTAAAATAACAAATGAAATCTCTCAACTGTTTTTCCCTGAAAGAAATGCAAGATACTTGTAAAATTTGTGTCTAGAGATCTCAATATCTTAAACTGTGAACAAATTGGTCAAGAAGTCAAACAAAAATAGATTTCAATATAAGCACTTCTCATCAAATTCTACAAATAATATACCATCTAAACTACACATTCATCTATCCATACATCTGCATCACATACCAACCTTCAAGGCGTTTGCATTGTTCAGGCAAGCCAAAATTCAAAGTTTGTTTAGATGAATGTTCCTTTTTTATTTATTGTTATCAGTGTTCCTGGAGTATGAATGTCTTGAAAAAAAAAACATCAGATCAAAGCAAGTACGCAGTCACACTTACAGAATTTATGGCTGTATGTATGTGATTTTGTTTTCAGAGAATGAGAGATCAGAAACAGTTGCTGTTGACCTGAAACAGGCGCTCAATTCCATGCGTTCTCGTTTTGAAACATGCCAGAATGCAATTTACAATCCAATGCAAGTATGCTTTGCATGCTCAGTGTTGTAGCAGGGGGTGCTATGGTAGACGCTGATATTTCTTGAAGAACAGTAGTTCTTAAATTTCATGTGTTGGAAGCAAAAAAAGAACGTTACCTGATTGTTAGACGACTGTGTCCGACAATGTTCCTGGTATGCAGTGGTTAGTACATACCAAAAATGTTGCAAGGTAGAACAAACGGTGAACCGGTGTCAGGGTCATGGATGCCAAACGTTAGGGCTGTGAAATCGTGTGAAATCACTGTGAAAGTGAATTTGAAATCGAGATTTTGGCAGAAGCTGCGATTGTCATGCGTATCTTTCAGTGAAGCACGGTTCTGTGATCAGCAGTAAATCTTCATCTGAAGGCCAGAGAAACTCCAAATACACCCTGAAGAAGAAACCCAGGAAATGCCAATCGCTGCAGCTGAATAAACAGAAGATTTAACTGCTTTCATTGATTCAACGTGACTAATAAACACACGACTGCGACAATACATGGTTTATCTGAGTTCTTATATATATTATATTTATAATGCAATGGCTTTATCACTGCTTAGAATACTTACGGTTGAACCACTGATGTCACATGGACTATTTTAACGATGTCCTTACTACCTTTCTGGGCAATACAGCGTTTCAGTTGCATTGCTGTCTATGCAGGGTCAGAAAGCTCTCGGATTTCATCAAAAATATCTTAATTTGTGTTCTGAAGATGATCAAAGGTCTTACGGGTTTGGAACGACATGAGGATGAGTAATTAATGACAGAATTTTCATTTTCGGTGAACTATCCCTTTAAGTAGTTCTGTACCATCTTGTAGGCCAATAGTACTGATATGAAAAAAAAGTTCAAACTTCAGTCTCATTACTAAAGGGAATTCCCCTAATGTTATCGCCTTTGAAAATGAAAATTTAGATGTTCAGAAAATCCACAACCTCCATCAGTATGGTTTCTCATGGTTATTTTTGTCTCTAGAAACTATCTGTCATTCTGAGAGAGAAACAACAGCATCCTGATAAAGATCAGGGAGTATTCAGTGTTTGAGCTGTTGGCAGTATTTCAGTCAGAGATAAGTGGGGCTGGACATCATAAACCTTTAAAATATAGGACTTAATTTTAGGTCTTTATATTTTAAATCATAAAAGATTATTCAAGAAAATAAAACTGGAAAATGTTCGAACTCCCAACAGGTAAAAATAGTCATGTCATGAGGTCAAGCATACCACACAAAGAGAACCAAACAGAAACACATTCATTTTAAAAACAAATGAATTAATCCTTCTCACAGAATCCAAGACAAATATCTAACATTTGAGATCACTCCATTAAAATTCATGAAAAACATGTTTGCATAAGACAGCAAGCACACATTATTACATTTTTGTTGTTGTTGTGGTTTGTAACAGCAGCTGGTGCAGTGCCACAAGAGACCATAAATTTGGAAGGTCTGTTGTAGGTATACAAGGCTGCTGGCTATAGACTCTGATTTTTAATTTGATAAATCGTTTGAATTACAATGAGAGTCAGCTCGTGATCTTTGTCCAAGATAAGGCCACAGACCTGCTTTTTCCTGTGTACTATGAAACTCACGTACAGATATGCACTTTGGATGCCTTTAAGGGGTTCAACCACAAGTAATATTTTGCTAATCAAAGGAATCGTTCCTCTTTGTTGCTATTAATTTTAACAGGGATGCATTACGTTCTTAAATAATCCACTGCAAATAGTATATGATACAAAAAAAGAGTGGTGTAAGGATATGATTAAGATGAAGTAAGGGTTTTCAAACATATATTTTTGATACATTTTTGAGAGATTTTATAAATAAATAAATAGTTTGAAGACTCACAGGTCTCTGGTGTTTTGAAGAAGCTCACCAAACAAAATATGTCTTATGAAAATAAATTTATAGAGACTCAAGTGACCTGGAGTTGGTCATATGTTTGGTTGGCTTTGGCTTCGGCAGTAAATGAAAGCACTTTATGAAGCCTTCGAGACTCATCCTTCAAGACTTTAGAGCATTCAGTCATTGAGCCACAACACCACAAGCCACAATATTTGAAAATCACAAGCAATCAGAGTAGGATAATGTTCAGTTTGTGATTCTTAGCTGGGTGGGACAGGAAACACATCTTTTGACAATATGACTATTAATCATGAGCTTATGCTGATGTTTCATTCTTTTACATGGAGCATTCGTCGTACTATAAATAGATGCTTCATCTAGTAAATGCTGAAAAAAAAAAAAAAAAAAATTCAGAAAAATTTAATTTTGTTTTATTTACCTACAGTTAGGAACTTCCTAAAACTTCCAACGTTCAGGAACACAGCAGGTGAGATTAATGCTTTTGTTTGAGTTCAAATAAGTCTACATTGAATAATGGTTTTGTGGCTTTCACTCCCACTTTCCCTCTACCAAGCATGCAAAGAGGCATGAATAATTATGGTTGTCGTGTTTGACTATTTGACATCTTCCTAAAGTACATTTCTTTGAGGAAACATGGGATAAAGCTCACAATAACAAATAGGTTAAATCTAAAAGGGAACAATTTACATAGAATTTGCATGTTTTAAATCATCAAGTTCGGTCAAGAAATAATTGAGTAAATTAATTCAACTTAAAAATGGTTTAACTACTATATCGCCATACTTCCCAAATAAGGCAACTATTTTATATTTATAAGTTTACATAAATTTGTATATATACGTTTTCTGAAATATTATGTTTACATATAAAAGGAAGGCGAGGCATGAAGTTAAATCTGAAGTGAAAAATGATAAGATGAACAAAATGTAGCTGCAGAGTATAAAGCTTTAATTTAGTTAATTTAAAGTGTTTGAAATATTTCTCTTTTTTTTTCATCTGCACACTTTTTTTTTTTTGTTAGCCTATTTGTTGCGGTTGTTAATATTACAATTTTAATATTTGGTGGAGTTTTTATCAATATTCAGTTAGGTTTTATCAAATTTAATGTCAACACAACATGTCACTTTATCAGTTGTTTTGAAATTTTACACATGAATTGAGTACATATCTATTCTAGGCTATATGCTTTTTGGGTTTGTTAGATATCTTGCTGAATATGTTCGTTTGATAATATACATGTTAATATACATTTTAAAAAAATTAACATACGGGATCATTTATAATAAATCAGAGATGGCCCACTTTACTACACCAGATGGTATAATAAAAAATATAATAATAATATGTGACCCTGGACCACAAAACTGTGGTCAATTTTTGGAAATTGAGATTTATACATCATATGAAAGCTAAATAAATAAGCTTTCCATTGATGTGTGGTTTGTTATGATAGGATAATATTTGACCAAGATACAACTATTTGAAAATCTGGAATCTGAGGGTGCAAAAAAATCAAAATATTGAGAAAATCGCCTTTAAAGTTGTCAATGTAAATGAAGTCCTTAGCAATGCATATTATTAATCAAAAATGAAGTTTTGATATATTTACAGTAGGAAATTTACAAAATATCTTCATGGAACATGATCTTTACTTAATATCCTAATGAGTTTTGGCATATAAGAAAAATGGATCATTTTGAACCATGCAATATATTTTTGGCTATTGCTACAAATATACCCGTGCTACTTATGACTGGTTGTGTGGTCCAGGGTCACATATTTATTTATTTAAATAATAATATTAAACAATTATAAACAGTTATGGTTGCACTATGGTTGGGTAAAAATGTAAGCTAATATATATCACCATACATCCCCAGTTGATTACATTAAGACAACTGTTTTCTATTTCAAGTTTTTAATAAATTAGTGATGGTCCACTTTACCTGAAAAGACATTTGTCCGGAGTGCATGATTTCAAATTGTTTATATCTTCCAAATAACACATTCTATGAACTGAATTCAAATGAAATATTACAGCTTAAGAAAAGAAAAGAAAAAACATCTGTGTATCAAAACTATTACTTTAACAAAAAGAGTCCAACTTCACTTTTAACAGTGTATGATCTAAAAACATCTTGTTTCTCCTTTTTTAATTAAGGCTGTAATTATAGTGTATCGCTAATGAACAGCACATCCCGATATATCCCTCAGACCAAAGGGAGCCAGATGAGCTCATGATAACTAATACCAGTGGTATTTTAATAATTGATTATTAAGAAAATGGTTGGTTTGAAGGCCTGACGAGACAAACAGGAAAGCCTAGATCAATTCAGCCATGCACGAGTATTCATTTCACATTTGCTATCTGCGTATTATGGGCTGTGGTGCAATGAAAAACAAGTGATACATACATCTGTCTTGACTGCATCATTGGCCTGAGCAGAAAGGCACCCCACCATCAAACTCTCTCCAAAAGTTACTTACATAACAAAAAACTGCAATCAAAAGCTTCCTGTGGAACATGGGCACTCCCAAATACATGTGAATTCACAAACAATTTTCCAAGAGCTTGAGAGAGAGTTATTCTTAGATAAAAAGCAGAACCAGTGCTTACAAAGTTGGACTATTAAATCTTAACCTTTTCCCAAAGGAGACTTGGATCAATAATCTTGACAATGGTTTGTGCAATTTATCACCGGGCCTGTACTCAATGGTTCTATCTTGGGCCTGTTTGAATATCTGAGATCTATGAATAACCATGATAACGCGGGTTTCATATGACCCTACTTGGTGTGCATAGACATGCTGATATTATTTGATTTTTATTCCTCAGTTATTTTCAGAGGTTAGTGCAGCGAGTCTCAGGTATCATCGTGTTCTTCACTGACTCCAAATCAGCACCTCTGGAGACTCAGTAATGTACCTCATTATTGATCTCAATATTGATCAGTGTTTTCATGGTGGCCTTTACTTTCTTCAGCTCAGATAATCAAGAGACGGGGAGAATTCAAAAGATGGTAATTACTAATTAGGAAAAGCAGGACTTCCAGCAATTATAATCCACCAGTTTAAATGATTCGACAACATACGTCCAAGAACAGCAAACAGCCCAAGAATGCAAACCATAGCTAAATCATATTATAAGAAATATTCTGGGTTCAGTACAAGTTAAGGTCGTCAGCATAATGTTGATTACCACAAAAAATTATTTTGGCTCATCCCTCATTTGTTTTTTCTAAAAAAAGCAAAATTATTGGTTACGGTTGTTACAAAGAAAGTGAATGCGGCCAATTTTTGGGGTATGTAAAAGCAGAAATGTGCACTGCAGCTTAGAATTTTAGAAAAGCACTTAGCTAAAAACGTATTAAAAGGGTTACAAAGCATTATCTGCGCTGTAAAGACATTCCCATCATTAATACAATCACCTTAAACCCTTTAAAGGTAAATAGAATCAATTTTGATGTTTGTTGACCTTAAAGAGGTTTTCTTGGATCAATAAATGTTATTGACAGCACAAATGACAGCACTTGAGGGATAATGTTGATTAACACAAAACATAATTACCACTGGTCTCTGTTTTTTGAAACAGAGTTACAGTAACAATGTTTCCATCCTTGTATTGATGTATGAACTCAAATGAGGCAGATCATTTTTTATTTGATAAGCAATGCATAACAAAAAACTGCCTTTGCCTTAACAGATCACAAGATTTTTTTACATCTCAAATGTTTCTCAAATGTTGAAAAATATGGTGTAATTACCTTCCACACCTGCCTGTTTGTGTTCCCAAACATCAAGTATTTGCCTCCAAACGCAAGATAACATGACCGTATTTGTCATTGCCCTTCATCTGTTTGCTCTGAGGTGCAAGTCATTTATTGAAAAAGTCCCAGTGGCCTCCGCAATTGAAGCACCTTTCATTTTATTACTGATACTTTACACCAGTTTTCCAGCAAGTGATGGTTTTGTTCTCTTAAACACATGGAATGGAAATAGTGCTTTATTCACAAATGTTCAAAGGTTAAATTCGAAACTTTGGAGGGAAACTAGTGAGTCACTTACAATGAAAGGGAATGGGGCCATTGCAAGTGCGTAATCAACATTATGCCTCAAATGCTGTCAATTCAGCTTAACTGGTATTGAACCAGGAATATTTCTTTAAGGTCAACATAACATTAAAACTGATTCAGCTTACTTTCTTAAAGTGTTAGTTCACCCAAAAATGGAAATTAGCCTGTGTTTTACTCACCCTCAAAGCATCTTAAGTGTATATGACTTTCTTCTTTCAGACGAATCTAATCGGAGCTATATTAAAAATTGTCCTGGCACTTCTATGCTCTATCATTGCAGTGGGTGGGTGTTTCTGTTCAACAGTCCAAGAAACGTTAAATAAAGCGCGTGCATCCATAATAAAACATGCCTCACACGACTCTGGGGTGTGAATAAAGGCCTCCTGTAGCGAATCCATGTGTTTTTGTAAGAAAAATATCCATATTTCAAATGTAATAAACACTTTTCTCTCATTTCCGCTGACTGTCGTACGTGTTAAGTATAATACAAGATATGCTAGTCTCACGAGTTTGTTCACACTCGTTGGAAATCGAAATCCTCCGACATTTTTCTTTACAAATCCTCGTTTTGTGCTTCTAATTCGTGATTATTCGTGTTTTGTTCTCTCTCTGCATTCGTCACTAATCACGCAACGCCGACGTTAATATGAACTAATGATGAGTTAAGGCTTGTGCTAATGAAGAATCATATGAATTCATGTGTGAATAACACCAACCTTGTCTACATGTTTGTTATTGTATTGTTGTAAGTTTTCACACATGAATTCATATGACTCATGATGTAGTTCTTGATTAGTACCTGCCTTTACTCATCTTTAGCTCATATTAAAGTAATATTTAATTTTATTAGTACATGAATAATAATATACTGTTATTGTAAAGTGTTACCGTTTCTTTTAAGATTTCAGACATGTAAGTGTATTGACAAGTCTATTTGTGTCATACCCAAAAACGGTCAGAACGTTATGCTTGCAGGCACACATTTTGAGCAGCTCCATCTGTACACAGTTCAAGAAAGACAGACTGAGCACATGGCCTAATATTAAATAAAATCTAAATGAATTCTTTTCTCATAAAAGGAGGGGAAATTAAAGTAACTCTGTATAATAAAATGTATAATTACTTCAGCCAGAACCAAAGTTTCAGGCCTCTCCTGGGGTTTTAAAAACACACTGCATGAAAGTCAAAGAAATCTCAAACAAACAGTCCGTCTCTTTAACTTTGTGACATTTCTGCACACAATAATGAGTCACGCAGTAAGACTCATAAGACTGATGAGTGCTATAGTTGTAAAGGATAAAAGAGGAAAAAAGCATATATAAGCCTAAACCTTATAAACAGGTGGCAGATTACAGTTACAATGAATTAACAGTGCTCAAATATTGCGTGCAAATGAAATTCAAGGTCTACTGTATCTTTATTGAGCAAACACTTAGGCCTGACAGCAGTCGCGCAATAAATTAAATTCAGATGACAGAGTGATCAAAGGCAGCATGTCATTTCCTGCTCTGTGTGCTGCGGTTGATATCACCAGCTTTGGCAAATGCCCAGTGCCGGTTATTGTTAAAACTGCTCATATTACAGACACACATGGATGTTTCTTCTACTACAGGATCTTCTGCACTTTTAGAAAATAAACTCTCTTAAAACACACTCTTCACACTCTCACTTGTTTAATTTATCCACTAATAATTTTCAACAGTTTATACAAGAGTTTATATACAGTTTTGGAAATGGAAATGACAGTGGCGGAAATGATAAAAAGTCCATTTTCATATAATTTATGGCTATGATTTTATATATATATATATATATATGTATGTGTGTGTGTGTGTTAATATATATGTTAATTTTTGGATGGAAATGATGCCACAAATGAGGAGCGGTTATAATTGTAACACTTTCACTCAGTAAATACTTACTACTTACATTTATAATTACGCCGTATAAAGTCTGCAACACATATGTAACAATCTTCTGGTTACATAAGTAGTCTGGAGTCTGTTACATATGTGTAACAATAGCTGCCTATTACATCTACATAATTACTGTAATTACAGGCTTTTCCATAACTTAGTTACATGGTAAGTACATTTTGTTTCATGTAAGTACAACAGCTGCTACTAAGTACTTAACTAGGTAATTACTCTGTATTGTGGACAGCTTAATATAAAGTGTTACCACATTTATAAATAGCTTTAAATGTTTCATAATTACAGTTATCAACTTTGAAAAATGCAACAATTCATTTATTAATTATTTTCTAGATTGGAAGTTAGGGCCTAGGAGACAAAAAAACAAAACAGCAAAAAAATCTTAAAGAAAGCTTCATGTAGCAATTAGAAAAAACTCCCATGTATGTGGCTTTAAATATATAATATAATAATGGTCTAATAATATTCTTTGAAATGTGGTCATACACTCATACTGTATACACCCATATACAGTGGCCCTTGTCTTCTACTGAATCAGTAAAATACATAAACCAGGTCTTTTCTGATATATTCCTCCTTTATCTCCTTCTGCATGCAGTCTCTCTGACAGGAAATGTACCTTGTACTTGCTCTGAATAGAGATGTGCCTTGAAGTTTAATGTTACAATGGTTATACATGACATCTGGGTGGGTGCAAATACATGTGATTCTGAGTCTGTGTGTATGGAAAGAAAATCACAATGGTTTGGTTGTGTAAACTATTTGCTTTGGATAAAGTATCTAGTGTTTATTTCCAGGCGACAAACAGAGCATCCCAAGAAACAAAGGGAATACCATTAGTGCCATCTGTCATCTTTTAATATACTGCAGAGACTGTATGCTGAAGTGTACAAAACGGCTGGGAGGTCATGATAAAGATTCAAAATACAAGAGAGAGAGCTTAAAGTGTGCTGTCAATTTAATGTACGTATAGGGCCAGATTTACCAAACAGGGCAAATTAGCGTGAGACTGTAATCCCATAGAAGTGCCAGTGGGAATGGAAAATTTTGCGGGTAATTTACTGACAATGCGCAAAAAAAAGAAAACAGAAGCAGCCAGTGCATTTCCAAAATGCAATCTACTAAGAGCAGCGCAAATTAGCAACAGTTGCAGCCATGTTAAGTGCAAAGTGGGTTAAAACATGCTTTTTTTGGCCATTAAATATTGGCACAAATACCAGAAAATTGTCTACCGCAAAACCGTAGTAAATCACGTTGAATGATTTATTTAAATACTCCCCTACCGTAAATTTTGCATCTAAAAGGAAAACTCTTACAAATGCATATGCAATAAGGCACAAAAATAACTGTGTCCATGCCTTTTCATCGCAATTTTTTAATTGTGTCTTGTACTTTTTTTAAATGACAAAATAGTTTGCGATAACACAAGGTGGCCCATCAAGTGATTAATTATATTTAAAAAATGCAATAAAAATAACACATTTAACAGTATTCCTTGACCACCATTTGACAGCCTTCACTTTCATTTTTCTAACAAAATCTTTGTAAATCCTAATGCAAATATGAGCAAGCATCACTTATTAAAATACAAATAATTAGGGTATTACACTTAAAACGATTTAGATCCACAGCTTTTATTGTAGAAACATTTGAAGTGATTTTACTATGTGCAAAAACTAAACAAAAAAAAAACTGTTCTGAGAACTGAACTTGTCTAGTCAGAAAACCCTGCCAATCTATTCTAAACTGGTGTAGAGAAAAAACATGCTTAGTCTAATCCAGTCTTCCAGGGTTGTCAAATTTGTAACATGCATCTAAATTAAAGGCCAACAGCAACAACTGGTAAAATAACACATCAACTGGTATTTGGGAATACAATCAAAGAATAATAGCCTTTCTTACGTAATACATGTCCCAGCTCCCCCGCAGCACGTACACACCCAGTGACTGCTACAGGCGACTCAAAGACTACAACCAAACCTCACCTACAGCTCACCTTCAATGGGTTAAAGACAGGTAAATTACGTGCTATGTTTCACTCCAGCTGACTGATTTGTAAAATGCAGACTTCTTGTTTAGTCAATCACGTAAAATAAATGATTAGTATGTGTCAGCATGAGGCAATCTAAAGGCAAAAGATTTTCTTTCTTATGGAGATCTTTAACTCTGGGAGCTTAGACTAAACAACTGTGAATAATTTGCCACCAAACTGCAAAGATAGTCTACATGACTTTTTAAAGCAGAATCATTTGTTTTAAAAGTAACTGCAGTTCAAGCATGGCTATTACAATCTACCGCATCCATTTAAAATGATGACAAGAGCCGGGAAAGCGCATTCACACGGACAGGGATTTGTAGCAACAAAGACGACGGACATTATAATTTCAATGAGATGCTGTTTTCCAGTGCCACAAGTGACATGGACTGTTGGTGGTGTGACGAAGTTGACCAAAGTTGCGACATAATTCAATAACTACCAATGCAATTTGGATAGAAACACCAACTAAAAGCCATCATCAAAGTGACTCACTGAAAGGTCACTAAAAAATGTTAAAAAACAATAGTTAACAAAAGAAAATGACATTTTCCGTGATGTGTTTTGACATACAGGAATTTATTTGACAGTGATGGTTATTCTTATAACAATTGCTTATTCTACCTCATCATATGTCCTCTTAAATAAATGCCTTTTGTAGTGATGGGCGCTTTCGAAAAACATTCCCTGCTTAAAACATTTACGAATCTTTTGTTTTATATTTGTGGTTCGGAGTTTGTTTCAGAATTGCCAAGTCCCATGGTTTTAGCAAATGAGGCTTTGGCATGTCAGTTTCCAGAACCTTGATGGTTTCAAAACATTCGCTAGAAGATGTTAATCTGGTAAACCGATGAAAGAGTGTTAATGGTTTTTAACCAAAAATACAGTTTTTTAATTAATTAATGAATTTTAATACTTGCAGTGTATAACAGAATAATGTATAAAACATTTGCAATCATTTTGGAAAAGGCGTAATTATACTGTACATGTTTGGTTTGAGTTTTTTGTTGCATTTACACCATTTTAACCAGCAGGAGTTTTAAGTGATTCGAAACAATGAATCATTTGGTGAGCAAATGGCTCAGTTGATTCAAAGTTTAGAAAAGCTCAGTTTCTCCCATTTTGTTCACTAACTTGATGTAAGCTAGCATTGCCCACACTGCTCTTCTGTGATTTTTAAAGTACATGCCACAATATTGCCAACTATTGGACTATAAAGCCTCACAAGACAGACAGATTTCCTAAAACGCTGTTGGTTTTTTCACTCAAGAGAAAATGAGAACTCATACCACTCACATACTCTGGTCTGGACCGTTATATTAAAGGAAAGCACTTGACTAATAACATTAAGAGGACCAGAACCTGTTGTACCTGATGTAAAATCAGGCTCTGGAAAAGTAAAACAGGCTGGAAAACAGAGATTTAGCTTTGAACTAGAACAATTCATAGTGCTATAAAGTCCCATACTCACAGTCAGCGGCAAGGAGCAAATGACGAAGATGAAGGTCATGCAGGCCAGCAGCAGTAAGTGGTCCATTTCTTCCTCTCCCTGTCCAAACCAGGTGCTCAGCCTCCTCTTTCGTCCAGCCGACACCACCGATCCCCGACGTGTCAGCTGGCTCTTGTGCATGCGGCATAGGCTGACAATGACCGAACCGTTGCACAAGAACACAACGGCGATGAGCAGCGCCATAAGCACTGCGTAGGACAGCGAGAAGGTCAGCGTTCTCCTCTCCTCATCCTCACCTTCTCCTTCTGCCTCCATCTTGATGAAGCACCACGTGCCCGGGCAGTACTGCTTGTGCCGTCCGTATCCAAAGAACGGCAGCAAGCAGAACACGAAGGTAAAGAGATAGATGAGGAAGAGGACGATTTTGGCGAAGCTGCGGCGCACGTGTTTAGAGTAGAAATACGGGTGACTGATAGCGAGGCACCGCTCCACCGCCATTGCACACAGTATGAGCATAGAGGCCAAGCCGAAGAACGTCATTGCGAAGGCGAAGAGTCCACAAAGCCACCAATCTCCTGTAAGACCCACCAGCGATTTTCTTTGGGCATAGCAAATGAAAACCGGTGGACTGAGCAAACACGTTCCCAGCAGATCTGTCAAAGCCAGGCCTGTCACGAGAATGCAGAAGACTGAAGACTTGGTGCGACGCTCTTTCTGGTGGACTCCCAGGATAGCCAAAGCCATCAGGTTGCCAACCACCCCAGCGATGAACATCACAGCGCTCATCACCGGATTCCCGTTCACATCGATATTGGTAATGTTCTCGCATGATTTGTTTGAAAGCATGTTCAGACAGTCCCGCCCTTGAACCCTGAGCCCAGGCACAGGGATCGGGCAACGGCAACTTTGTCTACCGTGAAAAACTTGCAGTTCCTTTTCTTTGAGGATCTGTAAAAACAGCAAGCATTTCTTAAGAATCAATATATCTGTCACAGACCTCACCCACAGTTGCTTAATGACCACATGAAGTGCCCAATGAACGCTGTTTTCATTTTCTGTGTAGGCAGCATATATTGTCCATTGTTTTAAATAGCCTGTGTGCTTTGGTTTGCCTCAGCTATTTACTTTGCTGTTGCTTGTTATTGGCAGGTGGATTTACACAGAGGGGGATCCTCATTTGTTTGGACAAAAATTTGGATATTCAAATATTTTATATGACTGAATAAACCTCAGCACATTCTGTTGCAAAACCAAAATACATTTTAATAGTCATCTCAGGTAGAAACAGCTCCTTGAGGTAACAACTGCACAATTTCTCTTTTAGAGTACGTGTTGATTATCTACAGCATATTTGTGTATGTGATGTGCAGTGAAGAGCAAATGGGATTTTAAAGGATTTTCTTTTTCATTCAAACCTGAAGTAAACAAATATTTGGATTGTGTACTATTTCTAGCTCACTAATAAAAAAAGAAGCAAGTTTGGCAATGTGAACTTCTTTGTAAAGACTGATGCATAAGATGCTCTTTGGATCATACTCAAATCAAGCTGAAGAACATGATCATCAGGTTTTATGCAAACTTGTGGAGTTACAGTTTAAATCATTAAGGAAAGAAAAAAAGGGACAGACTAAATACTTCTGAAAATCTTGTCAATTTTTAAGTTGAACTTTTCACTCAAACTGCTTTGCTGATAATGCAATTTGTAAGTAATCGTTTTTTGTTGTTTAAAATTAGAAAACAAGCATTTCCACGTGTGGTCTAACTTTTAAAGACCAAAGTACAATCAGATGTTTTAGAGACTCGAACGAGTGCAATATTTGTATGGTTTTAATTTATTACGCGTTTGTTATGTTTTATGTATCATTTGAAATTCATTTATCACAGTGCATTACGGATATTCCTTTGCTGAACAACAGAATCAAACTGCAATTATTTCACATTCACTAAGCTGTCATGACAATAAAGCATCAATATTGAATCACAAGTCAGTACGCACCTGTCCACGGAGTGTCCATCACTGCTGCGCGCGGCCATTCCTCCGGACCACAACACTCTCTAACCAACATAGATGGATTATTTCAGTCACTCCGAACATAATATTTAAAAGCGAAGTCGATATTGCTAGGTCTTCGGGTTCCGTTTCTTCAGTAGAATTCTCTCGTTTAATTCATAAACAGTTGTTAGTTGAGTTATTAGTCTATCCAGTTCTGGCCAACCATCAGTTTTACGCGCAAAACAATTTTCGATTACAGCTCATTACGCTTAAAGCTAAACAAAACTGTAAGAAACGCGCTGACTCTCTTCATTCCTCCCGCTCGTTGTGAAGGTAGATTGGTAAATCTGCTAGTAAGACTTCCCTCCTGTGGGTTGATAAAGTAGCCGTGAGAAAAAAAAAGGAGGAGGAGCTGACAACTTCGTTCCTGTCCAAATTACGTGTGAAAGATCTGCATAAGACATAGGTCAAACAGACCAACGCATAGCTGGGTTAAGAATAATCTGTATTTAGTCAAAATAAATAAACAAATAAATAAATAATAAAAAATATTTAGATTTTACATTAGAATTTACATAATGGTGATGCATCATACAATATAGGCTATTATTAAAAATTAAATGAAATAGTGTATAATTTAGTTGTTATAGCACAAAATTGAAAATTATGATCATTCTATTTTCAAAAATATAAATAATAATATGCTTTCACAATAATTTAATACATTATTAGGTGAAGTGAATGTAAAACAAAATTAGTTTATTATAAAAGTAAAAAGATAATTTAAATGGTCTATCTATCTATCTATCTATCTAGTTTGTTTGTTGTTTGTTTGTTTTGGAAATATATATATATATATATATATATATATACTGTATATATATATATATATATATATATATATATACATATATATATATTTTTTTTTTTTCAAAAACAAGCAAACAATGTGTATATGTTTTTCTGCCATGATATCAAGCTATAAAATGCTTTTGGTTTTCAATGGAACCATATATATTTTTTTAGAGTGTATAAGAGACATGCAAATGTTTCCCTCAACCTTACTAAGATTTATGTCCAAACTTATTTAATGGACTTGTGCTAACTCTTGAGAAATAACTGTGGTCAGACTGCGGACAAAAATAAAATGAACTCTAACTCACATGCTTTCTATACTGTAGCATGCAGACTGTATTATCATCCATTAATGCAAATGAAAACAACTCGAAGTCTGAAATGAGATAATGTTTGGGTGCATCTGTTGTCGCTTAGCTGTTGTGTGTGTGTGTGTGTGTGTGTGTGTGTACAGAGTGCATATATTTAAGTTGTCTAGGACGTTAATTGTTGCTGTCCATCAGTATGCATTATGAATATTTGAGAAGTAGCCTGGAGCCATAAGAAACAACTACACAGCACTTTTCTAAAGGAAACAAATATAATTCTTACTTAATGGTCTGCGTTATCAGCCCATCCCAAACACTTACATGTGTTACACATTTCCTGAGAGTATTGCTATCATATTCTCTTGTCCGTGTTGATGTCGCCTTCAGATTCAAAAGTAGGAAATTACTTCCGACATGAATCTTCTATTTTTGTGTGCTAAAGTGTATCAGAAACAAGATATATATGTATATATTATATACGTATTCATTCAACATCCCTTGTGAACAGAGTGCTTGAAATCTTAACAGTATATTTAAAAAATTGTACTTGCAGGTAATATAATATTTATGAAATAAAAGGCGTCTTAAAGAGAGTTCACTTTCATAACTATGTTTCTTAACAGGCTTAGTACACTATTAAAAAGTGCACTTTGAAATAATGTCAAATTAAATGTTTTACTTTAAAGTCTTAAAGTTAATATTTTTAAATGTACTAAACTCCAACTTCATTGTTACAAATATGTAATTACAAATATATTCAAATACACGACAACAAAAATGACATTATATTATATTTTAGTTTACCATAAATTATTGCCAGTACATTTAACCATGCACTTAATGATATTTCAAAGACAACAGCAGTGATTATGAAATTAAATATGTATCTCAAAAAAGCAGTCTTTAGTTCTGTTAAATGTAACAAAATGTGACAAACGTACCATTAAATGTAACAAAGTTTTATCTATGTATTGTTAAACTGTATGACTTTTCCCTTTGAATTATAGTTCAAAAACATCTGTTGAAGCACATCTGTTTAGATCATATGTGTCTATCGTCTGAGTCACTTTCAGGTGCTGATTTCACGTTGTCTTTTGCTGTAGGCCTGTCTGTTCAAACCCAACAGACTCGTGGCTGGAATCTCATCTTGTCATACTCTAAACACTGCCGTTCAGATGACTGTTGTTGCCAGACTGCTCTTAGCAAAGCACACGCATATTTTGAGTGGTTATGATTGATCCCTGAGGAATTTTGTAGTGAGTATATGTTAATCAAACACATTTTTATTGGAAACATTAAAAGTTTTCAGGTGGAAAACAGGCTGATGATTAATTCAGAAGTTAAAGTTGCATTACCGGAGCATGCAGGCTTCATAAACTAAAACACTGTGGGCATTTTAAATAAACAGAAGAGCAGCAGTCAGCACTTTGTGCCTCATGACTCTGAAAGCTCTGATAGGATCCTGGGAAACATTAAATATTACACTAAATATCCCATTCATCCTTAAGTGTAGCCGAAACTCTTGTGCAAACTCATGCTATATCACTATCAATCTCTCCAGGGTGTTTGTTTAAGCAAATGCAGACGGTTAATATTTTGTACTTCATAACATAAGCATAGCAGCTAACAAACTATGGCAGATGGCTCTACTATTCTCAGCGTTTAATACATGGTCAGCATTAAGTTTAGTCAAGTCACCTTTATTTTTAAAGCACTTTATTGTTTCAAAGCAACTTCACAGTATTCAACAGGAAAGTAACAAAATCAATGAGGCAAATCTAAAATTCTAAAATAAAGCTGCTTTAGCAAGACAATAGTGTCATTATTCAGTTCCGTTCAGTTCAGTGTTGGTTCAGTTTAGTTCAATAACTGTGTTTGTTATCATTCATTATTAAACAAGTTTAACCCAGCTGTGAGCAGCTCTAGATAGCAGTGTTGTTACTCAGCTCGAATCAGCTCAGTGTTGATTCAGCTCAGTTCAATAACAGCTGTGACTCTGATCTTGTGACTCTGGTCTTAGTGGTCACAAGTAAACATAATGTTTGTGATATAGGCCTATTTTCCATTCAGTGTAGTCAGATTTATTTTAGATCTAGTTTGACTGAAGCTCAGCTGCACAAGCATCAACATTGTCAATCTCCAGCCAGGGTAAGGAAATGCAAGAGGTCAGAAGTTCAATACAAAAATACAATGGTGCTATGAGTGAGTCATTGCTCTAAAACCTTTATATAGCTTTCAGCATTCATAGTGCCTTCCAAAACATGCAAGCTGCCCAGACCGTATGCACTTATGCACCCCCAAACCATCAGAGATGCTGGCTTTTGAACTGAACGCTGAGGTCTCCCTCCTCTTTAGCCCGGGGGACACGGCGTCCGTGATTTCCAACAAGAATGTCAAATTTGGACTCGTCTCACCATAGAACACTTTTCCTCTTTGAAACAGTCCATTTTAAATGAGCCTTGCCCCACAGGACACGACGGCACTTCTGAACTATGTTGACATATGGCTTCCTTTTTGCATGATAGAGCTTTAGTTGGCATCTGCAGTGGTTTCTGGAAGTATTCCTGGGCCCATTTAGTAATGTCAATGACAGAATCATGCTGATGAGTGATGCAGTGTTGTCTGAGGGCCCGAAGACCACGGGCATCCAACAAAGGTTCTCCAGTTTCTCTGAATCTTTTGATGATGTTATGCACTGTAGATGATTAGATTTGCAAAGCCTTTGCAATTTGATGTTGAGGAACGTTGTTTTTAAAGTATTCCATAATCTTTTTATGCACTCTTTCACAGATCGGAGAGCCTCTGCCCATCTTTACTTCTGAGAGACTCTGCCTCTCTGAGACATCCCTTTTATAGCTAATCATGTTACAGACCTGATGTCAACTAACTTAATTATTTGCTAGATGTTCTCCCAGCTGAATCTTTTCAAAATGTCATGCTTTTTCAGCCCTTTGTTGCCCCCGTGCCAACTTCTTTGAGACCTGTAGCAGGCATCAAATTTGAAATGAGCTCATTTAGTGGATAAAAGTGTAACATTTCTCGGTTTAAACATTTGTTATGTTCTCTATGCTCTATTGTGAATAAAATATTGGCTCATGTGATTTGAAAGTCTTTTAGTTTTCATTTTATTCAAATTTTAAAAATGTCCCAACATTTCCAGAATTCGGGTTGTAGATCAATGCCTTGTATATGCAGTATACAAATTTAGCTCTGCCTATACCGTCAGTTAATGGAGATCGCCAACAAATGCCTGAAATCAGAGGCAAATCGATGCTCGTTTGAGTGAATGATTGTCGCTTTTTTAAGATGAGATCTAAGAGAAGCTAAAGCGTTGCAGATGCCTGAGAGAGATGCTGTATTTAGCAGGTTAAATATCTAGACCTGTCTGTGACTCCAAATCCTGCTATGTGTAATGTGTTTTTACTGGAAATGACAGTTAGTGTGGAAAAAACAGTAATCCAAATGATCTTGAAACTAGTTTGTGGGTGGCACTGCACTTTCCATCAGACAGGAATAACATTTGAGGTATTTATTTATTAAATGCATGAGGTTTTCATTAAAATGGTGAAATAAAGCTTTATAGCTTCTGAATATTAAGTCTTTTTTGCAATCATAATTTCTATCACCCCTTCTCTGAAGAGTCTCACCTCACACCACTACAAAATTGAAAGGTAAATACCTTGACTCTTTATACCTGTCTCTCAGTTTACAGTAATCCAGACAGTCTCTTTCTAAATATCTGAAGTTTAATCTGTTTAAAAAGTATGGGAAGGTTTGGAGTAAATGGTGTGTAGGAAATTCCAGCGTCTCTTGTTTTCTGGATTTCCTTTTTTCTTGTGTGTGAGGAAAGTAAAAAAAAAAAAAAAAATCTTAAGATCATGACAAAGGGAGAGAAAGAGCAGGACTGCAACCGTGCCTGGCTTCCTTCCACAACTCTTCCTTGATCCGATCTTCTGCTTATGGACTGACAAACCAGATTCCAGTTTGCCTGGTAACCACCACCAGAACAATACAGCTATAAACAGAATATAGGGAACCTTGCAATTAACCTTAATGCACAAAGATGTGACTTAATTTTAGGACTTTCATCTCAACACTTCTAAAACTCTGGGATTAGGCTGTCAGCTTCTTCAGGAATATGGCTTCATCTTAAAGCCTTTATGGAACTGTTTCTTTGTGGGCAGAATAGTAAGCTCAAAGTAGATTTGGAAAAGCGGATATGAGAGTAAGTCTCCCTCAGTAAGGAAAATTTATGCCACTGTATTAGTAACACACTCAAGGCAAAAATCACCTATAAATGTGTCTCATAAACTCTTGGTTTTGTTCAGACAGGCTTCTTTTGCTTCATAGCTTCATTTAGGTCACGAGGTGCAGATTAACAGAAGATTTTTTAGGATGCATATTTATTTACAATAAATATGAAATTTTCTTTGGTGCTGAGTATTACATTTTGCTAAACCACATGGGTCTTTTCTCTTAAAAAGTGGTTGAGAAAATCTTGTCATCTGAATAAAACACGAATAATGCTATTGGAATTAAAATTCCACAGTGAACATTTTGATTTATTACTCAGTTTTGTCTGAAATTGGCTTTTTTGAAAACGTGCATTATCTCATTCACTAAAACTGTTAACTCCCTTCAAATCAATTGAAAACAGATTTAGTAAATGAATCAGAGATCAGTCTCATTGTTTGGAAACAATGCCAACAAATATCATCACTGTCAATGACACAACGATCCAGATTGTGCATTCTTTTATATGTGTCCAACTAGAAACACAGTTAAAGGAAAGAATATAACAGGGATGAAAGTGTCATTATTCTTCCTTCCTAATAGATTGTCATGCTGTTTTGCTCCATCTCACATGAAACTTAAAATATTCAAAGTGAAATTCAAAGTACGTGTTGTTAAAATAATTCAAAAAGATGAATCTTATTAAAATGATGTTTTAGCAAAAGCCCATTTTAATTTTAAATTAGCTTGTAGGCCCACCCAAAAACCAAAACCCAAAACCAAAATCCCTCCACACCTCCTAAAATCCAGAAAAACCATTATGTCATTGATTGTATTCATCTGTGGATTTTTGGATTTGATTATGGACTTTGTTATTAAAAGAAAGACATTAAATGCATGTTTTTAATTAACAAATCAGTTTTTGGGTTTTGCACACAATTTCTTTAACATGTAGCATTTATAAAATAGATGTTTATTTTCCTGATTTTTCAAACAATTTGTGTATGCATGTATGATCTGAGAAATTCAGAGGACAAAAATGATCGACTGGGTCAGAGGAGGATAACGCTTACAGGCCAAATATGTTTCAGCATTTTGGAAACATCGTAAACAAATTCCTATTTCATTTTATTAATAAGTCCAAATAAGGATGTGTGTTGGGTCAGTAAAATCTGAGAATCTGTGAATGATGAACTGAGCCTCTAGCCTCATGCATGTTTGTGGAAACACGGTTTCATTTCAAAGTGATATTGATTTACAGGGTAAATCTGGATTGACGTTCGGTCTGGAACGGCAGAGTGAAGGAATAATTCAAAACGGATCTCACTGAGCGCATAATGCGCAACATGCACTAGACGTGTCAGAACTTGTGTATGCAGTGACTGTTTGTATAGCTGAGCAACTGCTTTCACAATATGACAACCTGTTAACAGTTTTTAATACATATTGTATTTATTTTACAATCACATTCTACAGTATTTTTCTTGTTTGTATAGAGAATGCAAAGCTTAGGGGCAAAGCTGTTTCTTTACAGCCTGAAATTTAACCTTTTCTGCTTTCTTTTTTTATAATACTGTAATACGACTCAGAAAGTTAAGCAAATCAAAAGTCATTTATTTCCATGTACTGAATTTTGTCATCTGTAATCATCTGCAGATGATATACTGGAGTTGTTTGTCACGGAGGAATTGCTTCCCGCCACAACATTTGATTTATGGACATCTGATTTGATTAATTTCACATATGTATAACCTGTCAAGTGTAAAGTTACTGAGAAACCCTAATGAAAGTCTTGCCCTCTGCCTTGGCTTTATTAGAAATAAAAAAAAAAAAAAAGAAAGAAAGTAGAGTGTTCTGTTCCATTCTGAATGCTAATATCATTCTCATCTGTATTACGGCATATAGGTAAGACGGTCCATTTGATCTCTGAAACATTATTGAACCAAGATGGCTATGATTTGCTCTCACAATCAACAGGCAGAAAACTCTCTTTTCTTTCGTGTCTTGGCTGTCGTCAGTCGGGGGGCAACTGGGGATGAGGTGGTCCCACTAAGGTCGTCTCTAGTAAAGCTAATTAATTGGGGACAGGAGAGAGGGGCCCACCCTTAAAAACAGAATTTTAGTGACAGCTCTTTAAACAAAAAACCCCAGCATGATAGTTACATAATGCACAGGTAGATGTGCATTGCCGTGCATTTTCATACTGGAAGAAATATGCATCATTACCAGAATTCACATTACCAGTTGTTGAGCTGAATCTCAGGAATAAGATTCAAAGAACTACATTTCCCAGAGTGCACCAGCAGCAGAAATCCAGCTGTTTGTCATTGTCACTGATTTGGAGCACCTGTTAAAGACATGGAGTTCCTCAGTCATGGAGGCAAACAAACTTCAGAGAGAAGAAGCTCCAAGTTCATTCGTAGGTTCAGTCCAAAGACGCCAATGGTTGGTGAAATGTTTATTTACTTTTATGGTGTTTGAAATACTGCTTTATTCCATGTAAAAGGCTTAATTCATTCATCATAAAATTCATTTAAAATGTGTAATTAAATGTTTAATTAGAAAAGTAATTTTTGTTCTCTGTTTAAAGGTTTACAACCTAATTCACTGAGCTAATTCACTGAGCTAATTCACTGAGCAGATCAATCAACTGACAAAGCCAAAAGAAAATAAAAGTGATCGAGTCAGAAATTTGAGTTGTCCTTGTGTCCTTTGGATGGTGAACAAGAGTTGGACTGTACAGTTGTAAACCACGCTGAGCGGCCTGGCCCTGAGGATAAACGGCTTCAGATCCAGTAATAAGCTGTTGACGCAGAGGAAGTCAAGATGGCGGAAGATGTCCTGGGAAGTCGGTCCAGCAGCTCAAAAGGAGAGGACCATTGCAAAAGCAGCTTCACCAGACAAGCCAACTTCATTTCAAGAGGAGGAAGCAGTATGCTTCAAGTGGAGTTAGAGGAGGAATTCACAAAGCTGTCAGACTGTTTCAGAAAGATGCTCGATGCCAATGATGACTACAGGATTGGACTGGAGGCAGATATTAAGACTGAGGATGAGAAAGCAGGTCTTGATGAACAGCAAGAAGCCGACCTTGATAGATCTGTAAATGAAGGCGAAACAAAGTTGGCGGAAATAAGGAACATTGTTCAAACAAACCTGTGGTCGAGGTATGGAAGGAGTGAACTTCTTGTGGCAATCCTGGAAGCAGAAAAAGGCAATGATAAAGCGGCTGATGTGGCTGTGAAAAGTGCCAATTTAGAGGGCTATGAAGTGCACCTTGCTCTCTTGGACAAGAGAATAAAAGAGGCCATCTCCGCAATGTCAACATGGGAAAGATGGATCCCTGTTGAATTAAAGGATGAATTAGATGGAAGAATCAAGGATGTAAGAGCATCCTATTACAGGCTTGAGGTAAGGAAAGCTGAATTTGCCACTGCACGGACAATCAACGAACAAGGCACAGGACCATTACTACCCCAACTGCCAACATCCATTCCAATAGTGAGAATCAAGCCAACCTCTCTACCTATTTTCAATGGAAGTAAGAGAGATTATCACAGATGGAGGAAAGACTGGGAAAGCCTGCAAAAGCAGGAGAGCCATCGGATCAACTGAAGTTAAGAAAATTCAACTCCTGGAGAGTGTGGATGACAAAATCTCAAAAGACCTCAGACTTTCAACCTACACCACTGCCAATGACATGTTTAGAGTCCTGGAGAACAGATATGGAAATAAGTCAACCATCACAGTGGAAATCCTTGAAGAGCTTGAGAAGATGGCACATGTGAAAGGGAACCAGCCAAGGAAGGTAATTGATCTCATACAGTCAGTCGAGAAGGCCCTAGCAGATCTTACAGAGTTAGGAAACTCTGGAGCTATAAATAACCCACTGGTAATTAAAACCATTGAAAGCAAGTTGCCTGACTTTATTAAAAGAGATTGGGTGATGTTCATGGTTGAACCCAGAAACAATGTCACATCAGACAACCACTTTGTCATGCTCTTGAAGTTCCTGAAAAGTCAAGAAGAGATACTAGAGAGACTCGAACAGCTCAGAACTGTGGAGAAGGTGGAGAAATTAGATCGTTCAGACAAGAGGTATGACCGAAAGATCGCCTCAACAAAAACCACGAAGAAAGAAGAGTTTGATGAAGTATGTGGTGTCTGTGGTGATGGAGGGCATAACAACAAAATCTTCTTCTGTAGAAGGTTCAAAAGACTTAAGCTACATGAAAAGAAAACTGTATTGAGAAAGCTGGGAGCATGCAGAAAATGTCTCGGATGCCATGATGAAGATGGGTACTGCAGAGACACTTTCCTATGCAGAAATAAAGACTGTAAAAGGGAAGGTGGTGCTGTAGACCACCATTTTTTCCTCTGCCCAAAGGGAGAAGTTAGAAGAGGGGAAGAGAGAAAGTGGAAAAGACGGCAGAGGGGAAGGCAAACTAACGGAGGAACAAGAGGAGATCTTGTCTGAACTTTCTCCAGAAATGGCAGATCGATGCAAAAAGGCTTTCACCAACACCAACAAAATTGCGGTGACCCTTGATGCTTCAGGCCAGTCTGAGCTATTGCAGAGGAATGGGCTCTCTGAACTTCCTGTCATCATGATGTTGATGCAAGTCACTGCAAACGCAGGGCAGAAGATTGGTACTTTAATTGACCTTGCTTCAGATACAAACTACATCACCCATAAGGCTGCTGAAAGACTGAGGTTAAGACGTGAGAAGATAACTTTAGTTGTGCATGGGGTTGGTGGTATGGCTATGGAAGTGAACACACAAAGGTATCTCCTTAAAGTCAGAGTCAAGACACCTAAAGGGACAGAGAGAGCTCATGAAATGGTCTGCTATGGCTTGGATGAAATCGCCAGAGTGCATCAGGTAATTGAACCTGAGAAGTTGAGAAAATTCTTCCCAGGAGTCAAACTTAAAGAATTGGAAAGGCCAGAAGAGGTTGAACTTCTCATTAGCCACCGAGAGGAAGACTCGCTCCCAGAGGGTAAAAATCATTGGAGACCTCGTTTTGTGGGAGGGTCCATTGGGGAAGACAGTGGGTGGAGCACATCCTGATTTATTTGAAGAAGTGGAGGTAGCAGCATATGAGTCTAGAACACACTTTGCTCGCTCCATGAGGACAGCAGCTGTCAAATATCAAGAAGTCACAAGTCCAACAACTGACACAGTCCAGCTACAGCAAAAAGATGTGGCTGAGACCAAATTTACAGCTGTCAGTAACCGTGAGTTCCTTGAGTGGTGGCACTGGGACAGCATCGGAGCTGCATGTGAGCCAAGATGTGGGGATGCCGATGTGGAAACTGTCCACCAGGAGGAAAAGAAATGACCCTGGCAGAGGAGAGGGAACTGGAGATCATTAAAGGAGGCCTCACCTACAAGAAGGGGGATGCTCACACACCAGCGCCACATTGGGATGCAAAATATCCTTGGACGGTAGATCCAGCCTCTCTCCCAAACAATAAAGGTGCAGTCCAAGCTTGTTTTTTAAGGATGGAAAAGCAACTAAGCAGAGAGCTAGACTGGAAAGTCGCATATGCTACCCAGATCCATGAAATGATTGAACGAGGTGCAGCCATAAAACTCACCAAAAAAATCATGGATGAGTGGAACGGACCAGTGTGGTACGTAAGCCACCTGGTGGCGCCAAACCCTCATTCAGTGACAACACCAATTCGTATTGTATGGAATAGTAGCCAGAAATACAAAGGCTTGAGTATGAATGATCTTCTTCTGAAGGGACCAGACGTTCTCAACCCTATCAGAGCTGTCCTGCTGAGGTTCAGAGAAGGGACGTATGCATCTCTAGGAGACATCAAAAAGATGTACAACTCTGTATGGTTGGAGGAGCGTGAGATGCATCTTCACAGGTTCCTCTGGAGAGACAGCCCAGGTGAAGAGATAGGTGAATATGCAATTACCAGAGTCAACATTGGAGACAGACCTGCTGGTTGCATTGCTCAGTTGGCTATGAGGGAAACAGCACGTTGCCCAACTTTCTTCACTTGGAAGATGAGCGCAGAGTCATTGAAGAGGACAGTTATGTGGATGACCTCTTAACCTCCCAAAATGATCTAAATAAACTTGATAAAATCACAGCAAATGTGGAAGAGATCTTGAAAGTTGGAGGGTTCTTCCTCAAACCATGGATCCGGTCAGGGCAAAGTGGGAGGCAAGGAATGGAGACGGAGGGGGTTTTAACAGAAACACAAGGTAAAACCTTAATTCTTCCAAATCAAATGAGAGGCAAAGACAACAAAGCCTTGGGTATTGGCTACCAAATGGATGAAGACAAGCTCTACATGTTAACTTTTCCAAAAGGAAAAAGAAGATGAGAGTTGGAAAAGATCTTCTCAAGGAGGAGGTGAGAACTGAGACACCTAAACCACTGACTAGGAGGGCTCTCTTAAGCCAAGTGGCTGGACTGTACGACCCAATTGGCTTAGTTACACCTGCCAAACAGAAAGGAGCAATTCTTGTACGGAAAGCATTCCAAGAGGGAGGGTGGGAAACTAACCCAAGAAACTTGGGACCAACCTCTCTCAGAAAGCCTCAGAGAAGAAGCCATACAGCTTTTTGAAGAATATGTGCAGCTTGGACAGGTGAAATTCCACAGGAGCCTCACACCAGCTGGCTGGGAAGGAAACCTTGGGGCATCACATTCTCAGATGGAAGTGACAAATCCTATGGAGCTGTGATGTACTTAAGATGGGAAACAAGTCAAGGCACTAAGGTTCGATTTGTTGAATCTAAAGCCAAGCTGACACCCCTGGATCAGAAGGGAGAAGCTGTAAAAGCTGAGGTCTGTGGTGCTGTCTTTGCAGCCAGGATCAGGAAGTATGTGGAAAAGCATGCTCGGATGAAGATCGAGAGATGGTTCCATCTACTCGACAGTCAAACAGTCTTGGGAGCCATTCAAAGAGTCAGTTATGGATACAAAACCTTCTTTGCAAATAGAGTGGGTGAAATCCAGAAGGCTGGACTAGTGCAAGATTGGTGGTGGATCTGTGGAGATCTAAACATAGCTGACATCATAACGAGAGGGGCGCCCGGAAGATTTGAGTGAGAATTCCACATGGCAAAATGGACCAGAGTTCCTGAAGTGGCCAGTGGAGAGGTGGCCTATAAAATCAGCCGGAGAGATTGCAGCTCATGCCAGGGAGAGTGTAAACAAGCTCCAGAGAAAGGCATTCTCAGGTGCATTAACAAGAGCTCAAGCAATAAGTAGTCAGAAAAAAGAAGACCTACGAGGTACTCAGCAAAGTCCAAAGAGTAAAACTCCAGAGGAAATACCTGTGTTAAATCCAATTCTTCTAAGTAGGAAGCCCACTGGCTGGGTTAAAGATCTTGTGGAAGTAAGAAGGACCAGTAGCCTGTCCAAACTGGTGAGAGTTGTTGCCTGGGTTTGTCTTGCTGCTAAGCAGTGGCTGAAGAGGAAATGCCGGGCCCCTAAACAGTCAAAGTGGGAGTTTAGATCACCGAAGCAAGCTGTGTTGACTGTCAAAGAACGTGACGATGCACTCAAATACATCTTCCTCGCAGCTCAAGAAGGAATAGTTTTTTCAGACACAACTCTGAGCAGACTGGCAGTATACAAAGATGTGAACTCCGGACTGCTAGTTTGTGGGGGCAGAATTCAGACGTTCAACGAAGATAAGACAACAGTGCCAGTTTTACCATTTGAAGCATGGGTGTCTACACTGCTGGCACAGGAATCCCACAAAGCAAACCACGAGGGAGTGGCAGGAACCCTTCTCCGGATGAGGAAGAAAGGTAATAAAAGGCCGTAGACTTGCCAAGAAGATGGTTGACAGCTGTGTGGTCTGCAGAAAAAACAAAGCAAAACAGTGTCAACAAATCATGGCTGACCTGCCTCTAGAGCGAACAGGCCCAGCTGCACCTTTTGAATTCACCACTATGGACCTGTTCGGCCCTTATGAAGTGAAAGATGAGGTCAAGAAGAGAACTAGACTCCGAGTATGGGGAATAGTCTTCTGCTGCATGGCTTCCCGAGCCATACATACTGAAGTGGTGAGTGACATGTCATCCGAAGGATTCCTGCTAGCTTATCAAAGGTTCACTTCACTGAGAGGACACCCCAGGAAACTCTGGTCAGACCCTGGCACTAACTTTGTGGGAGCCAGACCTGCACTGGAGAAGCTTTACAAATTCCTTAACCGAATAAATAAGTCTGAACTTGAAGACACAGCTGGCAAGCATGGTACAGAATGGTCGTGGAAGATTCACCCTGCAGACTCTCCCCATAGGAATGGTGCAGCAGAGGCAGCTGTCAAAGTAGTGAAGCGGGCGTTAAGCAACCTTGGTGGAGATGGTGTTTTCACATGGGGAGAGTTTCAAACTTTTCTTTTCATGGCAGCCAACCTTGCAAATGAAAGACCCATCGACGCAAGAACTCAAAGCAGAGAAGACTGTGTAGAGTATATCACCCCAAACTCTCTGCTTTTAGGACGCGCCAACCCAAAGGGAGACCCTGGAGATTTCCAGTTTGATGGCTACCCTTACAAAAGACTTAAATATATTCAAATAGAATTAAGCAACTTCTGGAAGAAGTGGAGCCAATTGGCTGGACCTAATCTGTTCATAAGGAACAAATGGCACACCAAAGAACGAAATGTTGCTGTTGGAGATGTGGTCTGGTTGGCTGACCAAAACGCCCTGAGAGGACAGTACAAGCTGGCTAGAGTGGTTAGTGTGAATGCTGACAGCAAAGGCATCGTAAGAGATGTGCTTGTGAAGACTTGTCCTAGCTATCCTGTTCACATCAAAAAGGCGAAAGGCAAAGAAGGGCCCACAAGAGCTAATAGTGGAACTAAGAGACTCAAACCAAAATCCCAGCCACAATTCTTCATAGAGATGTCAGACGCCTTGTCATTCTACTTCCCACTGAAGAACAAGCAGAGGTGTGAAGGGCTTGTGACCTCTCTGGTTTTGAAAAAACAGGAGTTCAAGTGGGAGGTGTTGAGCTGAATCTCAGGAATAAGATTCAAAGAACTACATTTCCCAGAGTGCACCAGCAGCAGAAATCCAGCTGTTTGTCATTGTCACTGATTTGGAGCACCTGTTAAAGACATGGAGTTCCTCAGTCATGGAGGCAAACAAACTTCAGAGAGAAGAAGCTCCAAGTTCATTCGTAGGTTCAGTCCAAAGACGCCAATGGTTGGTGAAATGTTTATTTACTTTTATGGTGTTTGAAATACTGCTTTATTCCATGTAAAAGGCTTAATTCATTCATCATAAAATTCATTTAAAATGTGTAATTAAATGTTTAATTAGAAAAGTAATTTTTGTTCTCTGTTTAAAGGTTTACAACCTAATTCACTGAGCTAATTCACTGAGCAGATCAATCAACTGACAAAGCCAAAAGAAAATAAAAGTGATCGAGTCAGAAATTTGAGTTGTCCTTGTGTCCTTTGGATGGTGAACAAGAGTTGGACTGCACACCAGTGTTACCATAAAAATGGACGTTGCTTTTTGGCTGTTTGCATTTTGCACATGAATTATGTGTGAGATCAGGAAAAAGAGTTACAACATATCTAGGGACAGGCCTGTTCCTAGAATAAAGATGTTGATGAACCAGAACCAGATACATGTCATCTGTGTGTAATTTCTTTTTTCTTTTCTTTTTTTTTAAATAAATCAAAAATTCATAATGTAATTAAAGCTGTTTAAATAATTGATGTTTCAACTATGGACCCTTTAGACCATTTAGATAATAATCTTTCTTAAAAAAAAAACTTTTTTCTTTCTTTTTCACCACATCTATGTGTGTTCAATGGCATTCTGTGATGGAAGTGACTTTAACATTATGCCTTGCTACGGATAATTTTATTGCTAGCTTTATGTATCCTAAAAAAAAAATAATATGTGCACATAATTTTTGCATAATGCAACAAAAAGCTTGAGTTTGTGTTTATAAGGAATATTTTACCTGGAGTTTTTATTTAATGTAATTTTATTTATTTACACTGTGTATGTGTGTATATATATATATATATATATATATATATATATATATATATATATATATATATGAAATTAAAACTTATATTCAGCAACTGATCAAATGTGACCATAAAACTTTCATAATTTCAAATAAATGCTGTTGTGTTATGTTGAGCCTTCCATTCATCTAAAGAAAAATCTGATAAGTTGACTTAATTGGAAACCCGTTGCCTTAAAATGATTAAGTATATAATAATTTTTAAAAATAAGTTAAGTGAATTGTCAAGTTCACTTAACTTTTTTTTTGTATTATTATTATTTACTTAATAATTTTAAGGCAACAGGTTTCCTCAATTTTTTTAAGTTAAGTCAACTTATCACTTTTTACAGTGTAAGCAGCACAATTGTTTTCACAATTTCTCAATTGTCGTCACATTTGAAAATATATTCAAATTGAAGACAGTTTTGTAATAATTTTGTATTGTATTAATAATGTACATCATGTCTTATAATATAACCATCTTGTAAACAATTTAAATCTGTTTTCATAAGAATCCACCCCCGGACATACTGTGAAAGTGTCCATAATTATGAAAAAAAATGATAAAAAATTCTAATTTAAATTTGTATTAGTTTCTCTTTATTAGATTATTTGCAAAGAAACAAAGTGCACTCCAGTCCCACTGCCAATATTTATTAACTTTAATTCGGCAGCGACTATTTGCACTAAGTGCAAATAGCGATAGATACTGTTTACACTATGCAAATAACAATGGATTCCTTTGACAGTAATTGAAAATAGCAGTAACTATATACTTTTTATAATAAGTGCAAATAGCAATAGATTCTGTTTACATTATGCAAAAATAGGAGTATTTCCATTGCAATAATAGTTACATGCTGTTTATACTAGGCTACTTAATGCAAATTATAGCACATATCTGCAATAACGTATTGAGTGTATAAAAATTATTAAACGGATACCTCTTTGGGACAACAAAGCCCTCCCTACACCTAACCTTGACGATAAACACCCATGAGGCATGTTATTTTCCACTTTTTTGATTATTTCCTTCATTTTTATTGAAAATAATTGCTTTTCTGATCTGATATGTGATGTGAAAAGGGAAAAGAACGAGTTTGGCAAAAGGGGGATTCGAACTTGAGTCGATCAGGTCAAAGAGTAAATTTCTTCTACATGCTTTACTATCTATGCCTCTGGAACAGCTATTTAATAGGCTTTTGCAATGTTGTCTAACCCTACCCCACGTTGGTGGGCTGAGTTAGTGTAAATAGCCTCTGCCAACAAGGCGGGCTATTTGCACTTAGTGTAAACAGACACGTTTTAATTTACTTGTAATAAATACTTTCTCTTAGTTACAACTAACCAAAACTAAATATCATTAGTGTATTAATAAGCGAACACAAACCTTGTCTTAAGAGTTGTCAGTTTCAAACAGTTTTATGACAATGGCCTCGTGTGGCTGCATTTTCATTGACCTTAGAGACACGGGGCCGAATCGGTCAAGACCTGTGCTGATTACAAACAGCCCACCTTCAGGTAGGCTGGGAGCCCAGTCTGGATCCAAAGTGTGAGGTTCAGAACCCAAATTAAACAGCACCAGGAAGTGAATGCAGCCCCATGAGCGCAGGAAAGCTAAAGGAGGTGTGGCTGTAGAATTGAGGCCAGAGGATGACATGCTAGCATTGAAGGAAAGGAAGGTGAATCTGCCAAAGTGTAGAGCCTCTTCACGGGCACGTGACCGACTCAGAGAATGGAAGAGGGCTAGAGGTTGATTCAGCTGATCCAGATCCTGAGAATGGAAATATCATACCACAAAAAAACATGAACATTCAGATTCAAATAACCAGATTTAAAAAAGGCCTAAACTCTTAAAACCAAAGGTTCCAAAGTGATGCCATAAAGAACTGTTTTGGGTTCCTCAAAGAACCTTTCAGTGAACAGTTCTTAAAATAACCATTTTTCCTCAATGTGAAGAACATGAACTTTTTTTCCACTATAAAGAACGTTTCGTCCAATGGAAAGTTTCCATGGATGTTATAGGTTCTTCACTGAACCGGAGATGCCAATAAAGATCCTTTATTTTAAAGAATGTTATTTCAAACTGTCACTATAGCAATTGTACATTGAAGATAGTTTTCTCATCTCACCTGAACTGGATTGACCTCATCTCCATATCTGAAGATGGGTGTCCCAGGTAAAGTCATAATCAGGACTAGAATCGCTCTCTGCAACTCCCATGGTACTCCTCCACCCACCTGTGAATGGTGCAAACACATGTGACACTGCATACAAAGCATTCTCAGAAACTTTTCTTAAGAAAATTTATCCCACAATTTGGTTCCCTAAACCATAAATCAAACTACATTCTACAGTTAACTCATACTACTGATGCCATGTTTTACATTGGACTTATTTACTGTAAATAAAAGTGTTCCAGTTTGATGCGTCACAAAAATGAAACCTTGATCATGGTTTTGGAGCAAGGCCACATGTTGTACTAACAAAAGCCTATGCTTCTATCCACAGGTTGAGAGCTGTAGTTCCAACCACAAAAGTTTGCGATGCCGTTTGCCAATTTTGATGCAATTATGGTATCGGGAAACACCAAATCATTGAACTACGTTGATAACGACAGAACGTGTGTTCATCGTTGACTAACAATGCTTTTGGACAACAAGGACCAGCAAACCAGCTTAGATTTCTGGAATCATTAGAAGAAACACTGTGCAAGATTCAGTACCCTGTAGAATTCAATCTCCCTCAAACACCATATGATTACTCAACGTAACGTTCACTGAACAAACTAGCTTAGCAGGCTTGCTGACTAGAGGCTATAATGCATGAATGTTAGTTTAGCAGTCTAATGGCTAGAATAATGGCTTTAATTTGATGATTTCATAAAATCCTTTGGGGATTTTGCTATCCATAAACTATTAGACTCAATTCAGTGAAATGTCCACTCACGGTCCAGCTCGGCCAGTGTCCTTGTGGCATCTGCAGACTGGCCTCCATGGCCTCAGCCACCTCAGCAGGAGACAACGGATGGTGTGATGGGGGGATCAGTGACTTTATAACCAGCTCCACCAGTGAACCATTAACAGCTATGCTGGACACATTGAGTTCTGGAAGAGTGTTACCTGTTTGCCTCACCATCAGTATTCTACAACGAGATAACAAGACCTCATTTATGTCACCAAGACTTAAGCAAGTTTTATATAATAATAATTAATAGTCAATTTTCAAGTTCAGTGCATGGACTCAAAATTAATATGGAGTTAATCTCAATATAAAATGATGTTTATAATCTATTTTACTTTCATTTTTCATCAAGACTTGATTTTATAATACAGGAATTGATTTTGCTTCAGCTGACAAACATTATACCTTTCGTCATCTTGTGAATTAAACTCTTGCATCAGCACATTCCACTCCATTAGGGTCTGTGAATTATAAATACACATCAATTTTTAAGCAGACACTGGGCATGGGCTCACCATATCATGTATCGAAGTAAAACCCACACACATTTTCCACAAAACAGGACACATCAGTGTGTTTTCAGTTTTACCTTTGCAGAGAAGGCTGCGTCTGTGTCACAGATCCCAAACCCTGATACACCATGTTCCAGCCAATACCTTAATGAATACTGGAGAGGAAAATAATACCACATGAACAATAATAAACAAAAGGTAGGCAGAAATATTGACATAAAACAAAAATCCTGATCGCATGAATCTTTTGTTTATCTAGCGACAAGTTGCCACAATAACATATTTTTTATTCATCACATTTAAAAATAATGTACCACCTACATTAAACCCATACTCTAATCTTAACTAACAGTGTTAAAAAAAAGCAAGCATGAAATAAAAACACTGAAGCAACTATGCTTTTTTTTTTTTTTTTAGCTTGCTTCTACAAGTCTTTGAGCTTTTTTATTGTGACGTGTTTCATGGGACTTGTAGCCAAGCGCTCCGTGTTGCACCAGATGAGCTAACGAGCAAGTTTATTGCATCAGAAAAGCCATACCAGCGGAGCTGGTTGTGTAATGCAAACATTTAAATGTGTTAGTTTAGAAATTGTGCACTGTGGTAAAAGTGTTTTTAGGTCAAAAGACTCACAGTATTGTGCATGTAACCTCACAAAGAAGTTTTTATTAACTGATAATCTGCCCCGGTAATTGTAATTTGTGTGAAAAGGAATTAAAATCATTGGCTGTTTTACTGCCTCTAGGGTTTACTTCAGCTGGATACATACAGTGAATTTTATATACGTTGAAAAAAAATATGTATGCACCCTTGCTGATATCATGCATTATATATATCCAGTATATATGTAATATTCCTTACCTGAATGTACTCTGATGGACTGGACCAAACCTCAGTGTCATTACCCGACTCCTGCTCAAACAGATCCAGCTCACAAAGATCCAGCACCACTCTCACACCTGAACGATATACAAATCCACTGGATCAGTTAATATTGTTTCATTATAACCAACATAGTTCCAAAAAATGAAAATTACCCCATGATTTACTCACCCCAAGCCATCCTAGAAGAAATGATGGTATGACTTTCTTCTTTCAGATGGATATAATTGGAGTTATATTAAAAAGAAATTGCCTGGCTCTTCCAAACTTTATAATGGCAGTGAATAAGTGTTGATATTTTGAAATCCAATAAAGTGTGTCCATCCATCATAAAAAGTGCTGCACATGGCCCTGGGGTTAAAAAAGGCCTTCTGAAGTGAAGCGCTGCATTTGTGTCAGAAAAATATCCATACCTGTATTTAAAACTTTAGAAACCATGATCTCTAGCTTCCGCTAACCGTCATATGCATGTTCACGAGAGAGTGGCCTTCCAGCGGGTGACGTAGGCAAACGCAATGACGGAAGTGCAGAAAAAACTTGGTTTTAAAAAAAACTTGGTTTTCACAAGACTAGCATATTCTCACCGGAGCTTACGCTACACCTACGTCATCTGCTTCATCACCACTTTGCTTCAGATGGCCTTTATTAACCCCCCTGAGCCGTGTGGAGTAATATTTATGATGGATGGATGCACTTTATTGGACTTCAATATCTTAAACCCCATGCCATTATAAAGCTTGGCAGTGAAGAGCCAGGACATTTTTTTTCAATTTAACTCTGACTGTATTCATCTGAAAGAAGAAAGTCATATACACCTAGGGTGGCTTGAGGGTGAGTAAATCACGGGGTAATTTTCATTTTTGGGTGAACTATCTCTTTAATATTTTTATGTGCAAAAATTCTACTTCGGTTTGTTTTCACCATTGTTTAACAACCACAAAGGGATTTACAGTAGCCCCAAAAAGTATTTGCATTAGATAACACAACTGAAAGCCAAGCACACATTTCAAGAACAAAAGCATTTCACAAAAGAAATAAAAGGAAAAAGAAAAAGCATGTGAACACTTTGTGCTTGTGAATGTGAAACATCCACACTTACGCTATACATGAGGAGAACTATGAGAACTTGAGGTGAACTGCCTTCATATATCCACTATAAATTACCTTGAGGCCAGTTGGTTAAAAGTAATTAGTTAATATTGGCTATGAAAAATTTGCATTTGTTTGCACATGCCACTTTGATATCTTTGTTATTTTAATGCAATGATTTTCAGACATGGCTTAAGCATCCAATTACTTTGAGATCTGTGTACAGTGAGACTGGAGAAGACTGATTGCAATATGACTAAACAGCACCATCTAGTGAATAGCAAAGGTAGCAAAATTCTGATCCACCTACATGCAGATAAGTGCATTTAAAAAAATGAATGTATACATACCTGCTTTGCGGCTTTCTGTGATAAGCTGTGTGAATTGTGGATGCGTTCCCAGACTTTGGTCGATCTCTGTCAGGTTGGGAGGGGAGATGTGATGCTGGAACAACCCCTCCAGGATCACTGCCCCGACCCCCAGTGACTTTAGATATGGCAGCCGCTCGGACACCCCTGAATGAGAGTCATACACTATCATGTTGGGCTTCACAATTGTAATTTCATGCTGTTTATAGTATTAGTCCGACTACAGTGAATTATGTGCTGATCACACTCAATCACTGCACCACATGTACTGTATTTGCACAACACTTCACAATTATGTACCATGTTGGTTTTATTGTTTTTACATTATCAGTATTTGAGGTATTAGTGGGTCACTCTCTGGAAACAGTGCCATTGGTGTGCTACCGTATGTGTGTCCTACTATTGATATAATTTATATAAATTTGTATAAAATACATTTTAAATAAAACTTTGTTTTTTAAATATTGATTGGAATATCAGTAGTACTAAATACTTTATTATAATATTATATATATATATATATATATATATATATATGTATAGTATAATAAAGTATTTAGTACTACTGATTTTTAGTACTACTGATAAATGGGAATGCTATTATATAAATGAAATATATTTTAAATATTTATATAATATTTAATGGGATATATACTGTAGAATTCATATATTTAACATTTATATTGCAATTATATTTCATGTGAAAATATGAAAACATGCCCTGTTTAATTTTATGTTTATTTTTTAAAACAAGTGAATAAGGTGGTGTAAGACACTGATATTTATATATTTTATTTATATGTATATATGTGTATGTAAGTATGTTTGTATATATATATTTTACTATATGTGTGTGTGTGTGTGTGTCTGTGTGTGTGTGTGTGTACTTTTTCATGTAAATGAATGATGATGATACATTTCAACAAAATATATATGATTTATAAATAATGACAAAATTATAATAAAAAAAATCCATAAATATTTCATAAAATAGGGCAAAATGTACTATATTGATATAAAGTAATTTTCCGTATTGATTTTTACAGGTGTTTTACCTGTATTTTGAATTTTACGTGTTTTATTGTGTTTTACGTGTTGTTGTTGTTTTGGGGGTTGTACAGTACACATAAGAACCACTTTTGGTTCCCCAAAGAACCAATAGGGGAAAAAAAGAAGAACATATTAGAGTAAAGAACCCTTTTCTATTATAAAGAATCTTTTGTCTTGATTCGACAGATGTTAAAAGATCTTCACAGAGCCAAACATTTCAAAGAACCTTTTGTTTTAAGAGTGTTGACATTGTGTTAAATGTCCTGTGCAGTGCTTTCTGGAAACTGCTCATAAACTCAACAACGCCTTAGACTTTGAAACGCTGGAGTAATTTTAGGCTCCAGGATGGATAGATAAACGGTTTGAATGTTTTGTTTTGACAACAGTAGATGCAATCATATTGCAATAATATTGTTGCTGCTGCAAATGATGTTTTAATGAACTCACTGCTGATACGGCTGACCTCGTCACTGTCTGCATCCATGAAGAGTGCAGGCTGCAGACGGTAAAACACACCCCTCTGCCACCAGTGCAGTGAAGGAGACTCCGTCCGTGGGCTCTGAATGATTATTGCGACTGCAGTGCCCAGCATTATCAGCCAACCAATCCAGAAGCAAAGCACCAGGCGAGAACGAAACTTCTTCCATTCTGGTCCTCCTGCGCACTTCTCCAGCTCTTTTCTGCTCAGGGGCTTCCAGACGTGCTGCTGCTGCTGAATGTCTGGGATAAGGAGAGGTACGGTCTCTGAGCCATCCAGATCGGTGAATCGACCTCCAGCAGATATACTGCCATAGCCTGGATCTCCTTCAACCTTCAGTGTCATCTGCTCTCACTGGATGTTAGGAGCCAAAGAAAACCGGTTTGCATGTGACTTTATATATGTGTTAGTATCCCACAATACCACTATCAACACAAACAACCACAGCCATACATTTGGTCTAATTATCAAATTTAAAACATTTCAGATTTTTGCAGTGATCAAAATCCCTGAAACGTTCAAATATAGTGTGTTTCTCCATCAATGATCATTTAAAAAGGTCATATAGTCATATATTATGTATATTGTGAAGTTATACTGAACAGATCAGGCTTGGTATATGTTTCATTCTTTGTTGAATATCTCTGGTGGAACAAACATTAAGCACAACTAAGTTCAAATAAAAACTGAGGTTACTGGGTAAAACATACAAATTCAATGTCATGAATTTTTCCGTAATATTTGTCCATTAATGAAGTTTTCTTGTGTATTTGTGTTTGATCGGTTTGGTTGGTTGATACAGATATAAACTAATGTTTATTTGACAACAGAACTCAAGACACTTTTATGTAATATTAATATTAGCAATAGGTATGTATGTAATAATTATGACTACATTCAGATAATTATTAATAATACATTCTAATTTATGATTTATTTTCTTCATAATTCATAATATAGCCTATATATTCACAATCAAACAAATATCAATCAGAATAACTGGTTCCCACAATTGCTAATCTACACTGTAAAAAAAAATAATAATAATTTGTGCCAACTTAACAATTTAAGGCAACCAGCTTCAGCAGATTTGTGAGTTTGCTCAACTTATTTTGTGGGAGATTCTCAAATTTTTGTTGTATAAACTTAAAACGACAAGTTGAGCAAACTCAAAAATCTGCTGAAGCTGGTTGCCTTAAAATGTTAAGTTTGCGCAATTTATTTATTTATTTATTTTTTACAGTGTAGGTTATTAACATTAACTACAACTAAAATAAAAAAAAACATCATTACTTGAAAATAAAAGTACTTTTTTGTATTTCAGCAGCGTTTCTCATTTTTGTTTACTTCAAGTCGAAGTACTAAATTAACTTAAAAAACTAAATATATACACTACTAAATAGTACTAAAGCACAACTAAAAATAAAATTGAATAAAACGTATAAAAAATATAAAAACAAACTGACTAAAACTTAAAAATATTTTTAAAAACATTAAATTCAAAATATTAACCAAAACTAGTGTATAAATGATATAAAAAAATAACATTCCTATTAATCTCTATTGACTTGATAGCATTGAAATATTTTCAACATCTATTTCCTAATTATTTGAATAACATTTTTAAATGACAATCCTGTTTTGCTTTGACAGAAGCTTTGAGATTAAATGAGTGAAGTCTGCAACAGATCCATGACACATTAGCACAGTTATACTACTTAATGTATGTTATTTCATGCTACAACCTTAGTCCTCATGTCTCTAACTTTCCATAAAAATGTCAGTGTTGCACATATTTTACATGATATTTAGTATTTCTTTGGTCTGTATACTTAATGTATTGACACTGTAAGATTAAAACTGTGAGTCCTCCCAAAAGTGAACTCTAATCACAAAGACAAGATATTTGAGCTTTTGTACGTACCTGTAGGGAACGTCTGACAGCGCAGTCTCTCTCTGACTGTGACGGTTCTTTTAGTTTCAGTTTATTGTTATGACAAACACACCAATGTTGTTGCAATGAAGAACAAGTTAAATTTCAGTGAGGGCCAAATGCTCTTGTATCCCTGAACTTCTTGTTTTTAACTTCTTCGAACATTGAAGTATGACAGTAACACCAAGGATGAGGCTTCAGTAATTAGTATAGAGGTGTCATGGCCCGTGACACTTCAGTCGTACATTCTGCAGAGGTTCACTGTGGACCAAGTGTCACCGGGTGAGTTTATTAAATGACTGGAGTAAAGCATTTAACAATGTTCCCTTTTTATCATGATTTAAATGTACAGGTTGTTCTATTCTAAATTGATGCTGCTTTTATTATAGCAAACACACATAAATAAAGGCAATCATTCACAAGCACACAAACTTACTGTCAAAGCCGTCTTGAAATGGTAATATCAATGTTTTTAAGCAAACAGCTTCACTCGACTTTTACAGCTTTCATTTTTATTTATTTTATTATTATTTTTATTTTTTTTGGACACACAAATTTCCATACAATCATAATGGGCCAAACCAAACAAACATACCAGATCATACCAGATATGCCAGACAATTCAATGCATCAAAATAAATAAATAATTACAAAAATGAACACTTTATATGCATTAATTCATGCTTAACTAATGAGTTCATTTATAACTCATGAAGAACTAAACCATTTATTAATAATTACTGCATCAGCAACAAATGAACATTCTATATGATTCATAGATTAAGTAATAAAAAAAATTGTTATTGGTTAAATGTGTCATTATGTTTTCATTCCCTAATAACATATTATATTAACTGATAGTGTAAATTCACGTGTTAATTACCACAATGGGTCGACATCATGCATTTCAACTTCCAGTTGTCTGCTTTAATTAATCATTAGATAATGATTGGCAAATATATCATCGTGTTATGACTTGTTGAGGCACATGACTAACTAACTAATGCAAAATCCATAACCACAATGACATATTAGTTAACAATTAGTTAATAGTTCTGTGCCTCAACAAGTAAAGTCATTACATATCGATACCTTTGCAAATCATCAGCTAATGATTAATTAAAGCAGACAACTGGAATTTAGAGTGCATAGCGCCCATAGCTGTGGTATTTAACATATGAATTTGCATCATTAGTTAATATAATATGTAGTGCTGGGCAACGATTAATCGCATCCAAAATAAACGTTTTTGTGTACATAATATATGTGTGTGTATTGTGTGTATTTATTATGTATATATGAATACACACCCATGTATGTATATATTTAAGAAAAATGTGTTATGATTATATATTAAATATATTTATATATCATATAAATTATATTAATAAATATATACATGTAAATACATGTAAATCTTTTCAAAATATATACTGTATGTGTGTGTCTTTATATACACACAATAAATATACATAGTACACACAGATATATTATATAAACAAAAACTTTATTTTGGATGCGATTAATCGCGATTAATCGTTGCCCAGCACTAATAATATGTTATTAGGGAACTAAAACATTATGATGACACATTTAACTAATAATAATTTATTTATTACTTAATCTATGAATCATATAGAATGCTCATTAGTTGTTGATGTAGTGATCATTAATAAATAGTTAACTCGTGATTAGTTAAGCATGAATTAATGCATATTTGTGCACCTGTATTGTAAAGTGTTATCCCCATTATGACTAATATAAATTGTGTGCCCAAGCTTCTCGAGCCTTTGTAGAGAATCAAATTCAGTTCAATTCTGAAGAAACATAAGCTTCATGAATTTCTGTTGCTCGCAGGGCTATATCAGATATGAAAGCTGTAATACTAATGTTAGGAGCCACGGGAAAAGAAATACTTCTACATCTAATCTTTTCCCAATAGTTCAGATTAAACGATTGAATAACTTAACGTATACTAAATAAATGCATATTAACTTATGTGGTGCCTTTTCAGAAAAGCATGTATTTCTGTAAACTGTTGACAATGCACACAAAAGGTATTTTGACAATTCATCCACTCATCACTAATTAACAAATACTTTAAAACACAACTTCTGAGCTCTTCATGTATGATTTCATAATAATTTTGACTCATAAAAATGACAGAGACATTTAGTGATTTTATACAAAACATGGGTTTATCATGTTATTTATAATGAGATAAACTGATGTGTTGTTTACTCTAGTAAAAAAGAGAGAGAGAGAGAGAGAGAAGTGAATTTATAGTTCAAGTACCCTTTATCAAGTTTTACAGATGTTAGTTTTAATATATTGTGCAAGTTTGTTTATATAAATCTAAGCTCTCTGTCGGTAAAGAGAGCTTAACATCTATAATCAAATACAAGAAACATATTGATAATACAGTTATACATTGAATCTTAAATATGTAAATCATTCGTGAAGTCAGTCATGAAACAACCTATAACTATAATATTACATACACTGTAAAAAGTGATAAGTTGACTTAACTTAAAAAAATTGAGGAAACCCGTTGCCTTAATTTTTTTAAGTAAATGATAATTTAAAAAATAAGTTAATTGAATTGTCAAGTTCACTTAACTTTTTTATTTTATTTTATTTTTATTATTATGTACTTAATTATTTTAAGGCAACGGGTTTCCTCAATTTTTTTAAGTTAAGTCAACTTTCACTTTTTACAGTGTACAATTATTTATTTAAATAAATTTTAAAAAGTCTTACTTAAAAAGCTAACAAAGCACATTTATTTAAAGGTGATTTGTGTCATTTTGTGTGGGATTGCTTTCTTTTATCCCATGCAAGTGGATAGACAATTAACTATTAATTTAATTTAATTTAATTCAATTTTGCTAAAAACTTCAGCTCTGTGGCACGTTTTTTTTTTTTTTTTTTTTTTTTATGGATTATTAGAGTGTTTATTGTAAATGAGAAATTTTCATGTGCCCTTGAAATCCTTTATCAAAAACACTTACAATTCTATTTGGTGGCACATCAATTCTACGCTTCACCTTTAAGTAAAGTAAAATCTTTCTGTTTTCCATAAAAAGCTTTACATAGTGTCAGCGTTAAATGCTTTACCTTCATGAAAGCACATGATAAATCCTCCTCTTCCTCCTATTTCTGTTTCTATGTTTACAATACACAACATTGATTTAAAAAAGAAATAGTTTGGCTAAACAATGTGACCTCTGTAAAGCAGGTGGCACACAAATTGATTATTACATCTACAGAGATTCAAGGCTTGATTCCATGTCCAACATAACGGCCACTAGGTGGAGTCATCAGAGCCGCCAATATCCTTAAATAATGACAAAATAGTGGAGAATTGTTGTTATTTGTAAAATGAACTTTTGCACTTTGTTAAAATCAAATAAAATGTTGATTAATTAATAAAGTATGGATTTTTAACATGCGTTCATACATACCATCGGCTCAAGAGATCTAAAGGCTGCTGCATATTTCTGATATGCGCCAATTATGCAATCTTTCCTGCAGACAAACAAAACAGAGATTGACAGAAAATATCTGATTGTTAGTCACTTAGTAGTGTTCACAGTATCACTTACTTGCATGAGATTCCTCCACTTGGTGGGAGGCCGGGAATATTTTCAGATGCCAGGAATTTCATCACATAGAGCAGGTCAGGTTCCTCGTCTTTAGATCTGATCACGTTAATGATCTCTGAGTCACGTAAAAAAAAAAAAAAAAACTTTTATACACACAATCTGACATTTATAGAGACATTTTATCTAATATAGTGTGTTTAAATTGCATCTTATTTTATATCGAATGAATTGGTGAAATTACCTGCCACTTTTTGCTCAATGACGCGCTCTAACTCTGCCTCCTGTTGCAGTGCCTCTGGGGTCACCTTGGGGGCGCCGTCGAAGCAGATAATGATAATGCTGATGTTGTCTAAACTTCCCTGCAAGGTAAGAATTTCAAATCCTGCTCACAAAAATCAACTAACAGTAGAACAATGTGCTTCAATAATACTAGAAAACACTAATACATATATATTGAGTTAGTATGTTCATAGACAGCTAATGCCAGTTATAAACCAAAGGAGCTCTTGGCCTGGTCGTGTAGCTGGTTATAACTCTGGATATAACTTGCAGTCTGAATCTCACTTGTAATCTCCTCTCGCTCTCTCCTGTAATCATTCTATTTAAAGAACAGTATCTACACAGAACGGGTCAAGCTGATTCTATTATGTGCTCTGTAATCTTCCTTGCCTCAACGTGCAGCAGGGAAATACCATTATATAATATTACATAACCCAAATGACTAATAATTTGAAGTAACAAGGCATTCCTAAACTTGTTTAATGTTTTAGAAGGTGACGGTGTTACTGGCAATTCAGTATCGACTTTGCATCAGACTTGAATTATTGTCTTGCCGGTCATGGGCTGATGAATATCAATAAATAAATCGCAGACTAAATCACGCACTTAGACAAGACAAAACATTTAAAGCCACAAATTGTTTGCTTTTAAGGGAGTAGTTGTAAAACAATTGTGGAAAATGTGTCTAGACTTTATAATAGGTCTGTAGAAATAAGTACTAAATATTTTGCATCAAATGAAACCAAATACAGTTTTGTTTGTTGATATCTAATGTATTTTCTAGGATGCCAAGTGGCTCAAAAAAAAAAAAAAAAAAAGGAAATGAACTTTGACAAATCATCAATTGTTCGGAATATTACACATAGTACACATAGTACGCAGTTGATGTCAAAAGTTTGCATCCCCCTTTCAGAATCATTAACAATGTTAATTATTTTACCAAAATAAGAGGGATCATCAAAATGCATGTTATTGTTTATTTAGCACTGACCTGAATAAAATATTTCACATAAAAGATGTTTACATATAGTCCACAAGAGCAAATCATAGTTGAATTTATAAAAATGACCCCAATCAAAAGTTAACAAACACTTGATTCTTAATACTGTGTTGTTACCTGAATGATCCTCAGCAGTGTTTTTTTTGTTTTTGTGTCCCTTGTTTGTCCTGAACAGTTAAACTGCCTGCTATTCTTCATAAAAATCCCCCAGGTCCCACAAATTCTTTGGTTTTCCAGCATTTTTGTGATTTTGAGATCCATCTTTTCACACTGAGGACAACTGAGGGACTCATTTGCAAATATTACACAAGGTTCAAACGCTCACCGATGCTCCAGAAGGAAAAGCCATGCATTAAGAGCCGGGAGGTGAAAACCTTTGAACATAAGTGTATACACATATTTTGCCTAAATATCATATTTTTTTAATTTAGTACTGCCCTTCAGAGGCTACAGAAGAGAGTTGCATGCTTCCCAGAAGACAAAATAAGTTAAATTTACCCTGCTACAAATTCAAACATTTTTAATAATTCTGAAAGGGGGATGCAAACTTTTGACCTCAGCTGTACTGTACCATATAAAATATGTACCATGTACAATATACAGACAGAACACAAAATATCCCACAATGCACTGCACACAGCCAGAGTTATTTTAGTATTATTTATATATTATTAATATTTTGAATTAGCTTTTGTTTTTATTCATAATTTTATTCAGCACATTTAATTCATTTAAATTGAATTCATTTTTATTTCAGTTGGTAATTTTAGTACTCCATCTTATGTATTTCAGTAAGATTCCATGGAAACAGTTTTTCAATTAATATTTATATTTTATATAATTATTAAAGTAAACTAATTATAATAGTATAATATAATGATTATAATAGTTAAAAGTTTTAAGTTTAGATGACTGTTTTTGTGAGATAAAACTGAGCTTTTTTTCTACTTTTTAATTTCATTTTTATTTCAATTACGGAAAACAATTTGAATAGTTTTAGTTTTAGTTAATGATAACGTCTCAGGCCCTCCGACTCAGGACATCAGGAAATCTTATTGGATCTTAAACATCTGGCCAGTGGCCAAACCAATGGGATCCTCTCACTGCTGTTACCAACCTTATAGAGGCAGAGGTCAATGACCTGTGAGCAGATCTCCCTCAGATCATCACAGACCTGCAGGCGGTTGCGCACAAACGCACACAGGTCCTCATTACCGATGGCGTCCCAGACGCCATCACACGCCACCACCAGGAACTCATCTTCTGGGCTTCGCTCCAGCTCGTACACCTCTGGTTCAGGCGACACCAGCTGTTCGGTCTGAGTCCTCCATTCCACCTCCTTAAAGTCGAAGTCGCCAAGGGCGCGGGACACGGCCAGCGAGCCGTTGATGCGCTGCAGGGTGACGGAGCCGCCAGCGTTCTGGATGCGCTCTTTCTCGCGTGGGTTGATAGGTTTGTGGTCCTCCGTGTAGAAGACCACCTGGCCGTCGCGGCAAAGGAAGGTCCGTGAATCGCCGCAGTTGATGAAGTAGATGTTTCGTGGAGAGATCATGACAGAGGTTGCTGTCGATCCGCTGTGGTCCCAGGTCTCGTTGCGGGTCAGGGTGTGCATGTGGCGGTCTATGTTAAGGAAACCATCTCTGATGCCAACTTTGACCTGGTCTACATCCTCATCCACAGTCACACAGCCTGATTAGACAATCATAACAGGGTCAAGCACAGAGACATGAGGCCTGCCCAGTAACCTGCCTTTCAACCTACTCGAGGAAAGCTTGTTATTTCCATTACTTCCGATTAATATACTGTAAAAAGTGATAAGTTGACTAAACTTAAAAGAATTGAGGAAACCCGTTGCCTTAAAATTAAGTAAATAATCATTTAAAAAAAAAAAGTTAAGTGAACTTGACAATTCAACTTATTGAAACAACTTATTTTTTTAATTATCATTTACTTAACTTAAAAATTTTAAGGCAACGGGTTTCCTCAATTTTTTTAAGTCAACTTATCACTTTTTACGGTGTACATTACATCAGAGGTTTTCTATTTTTTTTGGACCCCTCTCTAAAAATATAAAAGCAGCTACTATTTTTGTATATTGTATATATAAAGGCTCATTTATACTGTGAAAGAGGCATCTATTTTTACTGTGAAAAATAGTTCTAAATGTGCGTAAAATCTGAAATCTTCAATAGAACAAAATAAAGGGCTTAGACAGCTGAACGAATCTGTAATAAATAACCTATTTATTATTATCATTATTTATTTATTTTTACAGTTATACATAAGTTTTTACACTCTTTCTCTGACATTTTTTGTTCCATGGACCCCAGTTTGTGATTCAACATATTGGACTGGCCTTGGACAAATTCTGCATTTTGAGATGACAACCACTGTTATAACACTTTTTAAAAATTGATTTAAAAGCTTAAATTTAAAAGTTTTAATACTTAAGAACCAAGATCGAGTTTTAATGGAATTACATTATTATTGTTTGATTGATATGATTATCATTGGACAAATCTATTTTAGTAGACCACTGTTCCCTTCAGAAGAAGTGTTGCTCTTGTTTTTCCATTTTCTTCCTGATTTCCTCCAGATTTGAAATAAAAATGTTGTCATTTACAGTAGAACATAAAATTACAGTTGGTCAAAATGACAAAAAAAGATGGCATGTTTTTTTTGTTTTTTAGACAACACAATACCAATGTTTTAACTTCAGAAGAGTTAAAAAATCAATATTTTGTGGAATAACACTGATTTCATGAAAACATTTGTTATTGTGACAAAATGTATGTAAATAAATAAAGCAAGCAAGCAAGCTCTAAATGATAATATTTTTATTTGGAATTTGGCCAGAATTTTGTCAGACCTTTATAGAATAATAAAAAAAAAATAAATAACAGTTTACTCAAACCAAAACCTGCTAAATCTAGAGAAACTGATAATGTTCAAGTGGTCTCTTAATTGTTTTTCATAGGCGTATAAAGTTTTTATTTATTTGTTTGTTTTACTATTATTTTTATTATTATTTAGCTAGTGTAATGGTATGGAAAGCATCACTGTTCCATCTTTAATAAAACTGTATTTTGTCTTACTGCACTGTAGATTTTTCACATTTTAAATTTAAAGTTAAAAATATTGATTACTTTATTTTAAGGTGTCCACCAGGTGATACATATGATACATAAATGCATACAGAATATCAGTTATTAACATACTAGGGTTAGGGTTTGGCTGTACAGTAATTATGCAAAATTTACTGTTAATATGTATAGTTAACACCAAAATATATTCAAGTAATTGTATCATTTTAAAGATTCTTACTTGACAAAAAAGACTAATAAAACTATTTTTGATAAAGAAATATACAAATTAAAAAGTCATAAGTCACTTTTTCAGTTTCAGGTAAGATACTGACTAACAATAATATAACCACCAGCAAATTATTGTGCTTAGCAAATATTGTGGTCGTAGTAACACTAGTAAAAATCTAGTTCACATTTTTAAGTTGCTGAAACACAAAAGCACAACATAACTAACTGTTTACAAATTCCAACATTTTATCTTCAAGACTAATCGGTTAGTACCTGTGTCGAGAATGAAATCCAGCAGGTGTCTGGAGCAGTACTGAGCCACCGTTCTCCCCGCATGTCCATCGTACACGGCAAAATAGCTCCAGCCTGGCAAGGCATCGGTCATCTCTGGCATGCAGGTGTGGGAATCCTCCATCTGGGCTCGCCAGCCCTGCATACTGGCCATGCCGTAGGTAACACCCCATTTTGACTCACCTTCTGCAGTATCTTTCTCCAAAACAGGCCTTTCTAAGTAGGGTCTTCCCACGTCCTCTTCATTTTCAAAGTACTCATCATCAGTCCCCGACTCCCGTCGGCCACCCTTGAAGAAGAAGGTCACCATCTTCTCGGTTTCCTTCACCAGCTGCCGCAGAAATGAGGGCACCTCCATGGTGCTGGCCCGCCTGGCAGTTCTCATGGCCACCCGGATCCTGCTGTTCAGTCTCCTACTGTTCCTCAAACTCCTTTTTCTGGTCCTCCGAAGACGATCCAGTGCCTCCCGTTGAGTTTGAGCCAAAAAAGGAGGGACGGTTGCTGGACAAACAGTGTTAACAGTATTTAGTGTCCTAAATATGTTGTCGTACGAGCAAGCCTCTGTTGTTCCCAATGAAATCCATTGGACTGTTCTACTGATATGAAGTATTATGAATTCTGGGTGTGTTTATTACATTTGCCAAGCCTTTGCCAAGTTCTGATTGGCTAACCTATTTATGTTCACTCATCCTCAGACAGTGTTCTGTCTTTCCCTCGTGTAATCCCTGCTTTAGATTAGTTAGCGTCCACACATGCACTTGATGAACTACACAGTGTTTCATAAAGAGCATCCCAACAGGACGCATTTAATTATCACGTACAATCCTGACAATAAGCCTTGCTGGGACGTGTTTTGCGTTTGGTTTTTAACAGTGTATTCATGAAATATTTTGTCTTATGCAATATAGTCCAATTATTATGTGTTGCAAAGCCAAGGCACTCGAGAACTTATATTAAAAAGCCTTTATTATCTCATGGCTTAAACATTAAAAATAAGTCACAGATGACCGCACACCTACGTGTTGCGGCTAATATGCCTTCATCAGGGTGTGAAAACAAACACACTCAGAGTCTCTTATACAACAATCACCTGATCACATGACAGTCACATGACTTCACAATCACCACATGGAGCAAGAAGTATGGGAAAAAATACTTTCACAACATATTACAAAATACATCATAAATCATAAATTAAAATCATCCAATTCAATTCAATTAATAAAAAAAAAGACTGTCATGTGATCAGGCGATTGTTGTATAAGAGACTCTGAGTGTGTTTGTTTTCCACACCCTGATGAAGGCATATTAGCCGCAACGCGTAGGTGTGCGGTCATCTGTGACTTATTTTTAATGTTTAAGCCATGAGATAATAAAGGCTTTTTAATATAAGTTCTCGAGTGCCTTGGCTTTGCAACACATATTTATAGACAAGTTTTCCCTTGTCCAAAGAGCACCGAGATATTAGAGAGTTTTGCATCCCAGTAGCCCTCTTTTTTTGCATTTTTGTGAACAATGAATAGTCCAATTATTGTTTAATACCACTTGATATTAATAATTCAAAGCCCACTTTTTGTACTTGCCATGGGGTTTTTAGTAGTGCTGGGCAACGATTAATCGTATTCAAAATAAAAGTTTTTGTGTACATATGTGTGTGCACTGTGTATATTGTATATATAAATACACACTCATGCAAGTATATATTTAAGAAAAATATGTTATGTTTGTATATTAAATATATGAATATAAATATATTCATACATGTAAATATTTTTCAAAACATATACTGTATGTGTGTCTTGATATATACATAACAAATATTCACAGTACACACATATATATTATGTACACAAAAAAACTTTTATTTTGGATGCGATTAATCGCGATTAATTGTTGACCAGCAGTAGTTTTTAGACATCATTTAATCTTCTAACTGCCTAATCGCCAATAAGAACCAAATGTTGTCACACAAACCTTTGATTCACTGTTAAGTAAACATTATGTTTCATTATTACACATTTTTTTGAAAGCGTAAAACGGTAGTCTGAAGAGTTAGGGTAACTGTCTTTATAAATAGGAACTGTCCTCCTTAGGAAGGCCCAGTTCTTGGAAGGCTTGCAGATTACATGTATTTAAGTAGCGTAGGAGTGTGACGTTTGGATTTGAGCCATTTGGGTGATTAAAGTTAGCGAGAGCATTTCACGACCCTGACATTCAAACATTCAAACCAGTGCAACTACGATTACATAACAGACACACTAACTTGTTCAGAGATTCCCTTTTTGTGTGTTTGTAGGTTATATGTTACCCTTACACTTTTTATATAATAATGTTTACTTGACTGTAAGCTAAGATTTCACAATTACATGAATAAAGTACATATGCTCTCAGAGAGAAAAAAGGTACAAAAGCTGTCACTGGGGCAGTACCTTTTCAAAAGGTAAACCTTTGTACCTGTAAAGACTCTATATTGATACCTTATCCAAAGTGTAAATGTACAAAAGTGTACCTTTTGAAAAAGTACCACTCCAGTGAAAGCTTTTTTTATCTTTTTTTTTTCTTCTTCTGAGCGTGTACAGCAAGCTATTGCTGGACTAATGCTTACCGAAGAGATAAAGAACACAATCTCTATTATTTTTATTTATTTATATATATTTAAAATAATGTCAAATGATTTTTTGATGAATTACTCAGCTATTTCTGCTTTCAAATTTGTCTTGACTACATTGAAAGCTATTACATCTTTATTGCCCAGAAAAAGAGACACTGAGCAAACATTGTATGAGAAAGGCAAATGGTTGCACTATACAGGGTAAGCTGTCATACTTCAATTACATTTTCAGCTAAATTTAAACCGTAAAACAATTAAGACACACAAAACAATTCATGAAACAACAAAAAAGTAAAATTCTTCATCTTCATAGTTGACTCTTGCCTGATGTATGTCAGTGTGTTTTTGTGTTTTTTATTGTGTTCACTTTCTGATCAAATTCAGAAAAAAAAAAATCTATTTCAGTTTTGGTGCTTGAAACAAACACAAAGCCGCTGCTAAAGAAAACACACAGTTGTGTAATTGGACCATGTGACAACTAGCCCTAGTCTCCACAGCTATAAAGATTAATTATCGCTGTTTGGAAATAAATAATTATTTTTAAATAAGTATTTAAATCATTTTAAAAATGTTAAAAATAATATCGTAATTACATAATACTAAATAACATTGAAATTATTAAAAACTAAATATTTATGTCTTTAATTGTTGTTTGATTTGTATTGATTTGTCTGTATGTGAGCCTGTGTGGGCTGCTGTACTCTTTCTACATGGGGAGGTACAGTACAGTAGCTGATAGACCACGTGAGCATTTCTCATTTGCTAGAGTACCTCACAACCCATGAGCCTTTGGCTCTGCTGAAGGCAGTGGACACAAACAAAAGCCTCATTAGACTTTTAAATGAAGCCTTACAGACTATATATATATATATATATATATATACACACAAGAGATATAAAGGTCATTGTTGCTGAATTTATACTCCACACAGAACACTATAATTTAGTATATTTAATCAGCATTTCTAATTTGCATAGCCATAATTTAATATTCATAACGTTAATTTCTGTAGCTTAAGTAGCTAATTTTGTGCAATTAATTTTAATAAATTATTTTAATAAAATAAATCATAATTAAATTATTTAAAATGTATTATTTGTTTGAAATAGTATCATTAATTATTTTAAATATTATTTATCTAAAATAATTTAATTTATTTATATAAATATTATTAATTATAAATAATTTGTATAGTTAATTAATTAATTAAAATATTAATTCTTTAGTTTTTTTTTTTGTTGTTGTTGTTGTTAAACATCTGAATATTTAATCTTAAAAGGTGCTAATTAAAATGAACATTTCTTGGGTCCTTTTAAGGGTGCAACATGTTCATCCTTGTTAAATTATGGCAGACTGACATGAAGAGGATGTTGATCTGAGATGGCAGAGAGCAGGCAGAGATGAGCTACACACACATGAATGCACTCACACAGACACACACACACACACAACCACACACACACACACACACACACACACACACACACACACACAGTGGCATTCTGAGTCCATTGGCTGCAGCAGAGAATGAGAGAGCGAGTGAACCTGGGAGGGGCCGTCTGATGAAGAGAAGGGAGGGTGAGAGAGAGAGAAACAGCAGTGCACTAAAGGAGAGAGCGAGGGAGGGGTGCGTGAAGAGCACAGAGCGTGAGAGAGCTGTAAAGAGAGTGAGCGATCCAGCAGAGGAGTGCCACAGCGCGGAGGACAGGGGGACTCCAGACTGGATGGGCCCAGCAGTGCCTTGATGGAGCATGGGTCAGGTTTTAGGGTTCTCCCACTGCAGTGAGTCTCTCCTTTGTCTCTGCATTTCTCTCTGTATGCCGCTGACGCGTTGGTATTCTCTTGCTTTGTGTCTGATGCATCATCTCGGTTGCTATTTGTCTGTTTTGCTGGATTCTGCTGATGTTGCAGTGTGTACTATAGCTCTGTATGAATGCAGCATCTGTATGAGACTTGTGCTGTTTACAAATGTATTTGAGGGAAGGTCAATAAGGAAAAAATTGGAAAATTGTTGTCATTAGTAATGTAACCTGGCATGATTTGGTGTAACAGTTGCTACAAATGATTTGTTTTTGTATAATTTGTTCCAGATTGTGAGAATAAACATTGAATACTGCTGGTTACAACAAATTACATTCTAGTTTACACTGAAAAACAATGCACTTTTATTGTTATTAATTGATTCTAGAATATTCTTTGTGATGGGGATGTTTGAAGGTGAAGTGAATTGGTTCTATCATTTAAATCAGGGGTCTGTGGCTGTGCTGTATTGTTTGAAGTAGTTTCTGAGAGGGAAAAATGCAATATTATGGTGAACTTCCAAGCCAAGAAGGTAAACTAAACACAAAATACTACGATTTACTGCTACTCAATAATGATTATTTTAATGGATTTGCCATACACTCTTAAAAATAAAAGTTCCATGAAGAACCTTTGACATCCATGGAACGATTCCACTGAACAAAAGGTTCTTCATAATCTAAAAAAGTTCTTCAGATTATTAAAATATATTTGAGATGGGAAAAAGTGGTTCTTTTAAAAACTTCTCACTGAAAGAAAAATCTTTTGAGAACCCAAAATATCTGAAGGGCCCATGACGAACTTTGATTTGGCCCTCCATGCCATATGACAGGAGAAGGAGAAAAAGCATGCCATTGAAGCTTAGCATATTAAAATCAAATCAAAATAAGTATTTGATAAATTTGTTTTATTTTTGCATTGCCATGTAAGAAATATTATACCTGAATTTGATTTAAAAATATGAAAGAAATAAAATAAAATACAATTTTTGTTCCATTATAAAAAAAAACGTATGCATTTTAATATAATAAATTTGGAAATAATGCAACATTTTCTTTTGTCCCACAGCTCTGTCGAGTTCTAAAAGTAATCCTACTACATAGATTTCATGTTCTATTACATTACTATAAAACCCCCTTTTGGAACCTTTATTTTTAAGATTGTATATGCAGATATGTATATGTAATATATTAAGGCACTAATTGCATGTTTTTATAGACCAGACGTGAAATACAATGCTCAGTTTTGTACAATGACAGAGAGCTGAAAAGGAAACCTCTGACTTAAAGATCTGAACAAAGCTTTGTTCCTCAGTTCACTCATCCCATTGAGCAAAACATGAAATGGAGGCTCAGAGGCTTTTATCACAGGTCTCTTTTATGGATGCCCATAATATTCAAATAGACATGAGCTGCCTAAACCTGCTTCACTTGCAGTTGTTTCTCGGCAGGAACTGCCCACTTAAAGGAAAGGTATGTATGACCAACAGCAACTATTTGAGAAAACATGTAATGTTAAGGTCAGCTTTCTCAAATACCACAGTGGAGGACATGGTGTAGACAGAAAACAGGAATAGTTTCTGTCCTGCTATAAAAACTATGAATACTAAGATGAAAATTTACTCACCCTCAGGATATCTAAGATACAGATGAGTTGGTTTCTTCATCAGAACAGATTTGGTGAAATGTAGCATTACATCACTTGCTCACCAGTGGATCCTCTGCAGTGAATGGGTGCCGTCAGAATGAGAGTACAAACAGCTGATAAAAACATCACAATAATCCACAAGTAATCCACACCACTCCAGTCCATCGATTAACATCTTGTGAAGTGAAAAGCTGAGTGTTTGTAATTAACAAATAAACAAAGCCATGATTATTGCCTTTTTAACTTCAAAACTTTGCTTCTGGTTAAAATATAAGTCCTCTAAAATATTGATTTGTCAAAAAAAGTTGCCTTGTCTTTATCAGGAGAGAAATATTCACAGATCAAGCGATGTTAACAAACAAAAGAAATATGCCAGTGTATTTTGATATGAGAGGACAATGGGGAATGGACTTTATTGACCGGAGGAAGCGTTATTATAGATTATGGACTATGGTATTTTGGCCAGAAGCAACATTTAAAGGATGCAATGCCTTAATGTTGGATTTGTTTCTTATAAACATGCATCTTTTCACTTCACAAGATGTTAATTGATGGATTAAAGTTATGTGGATAATTTGTGGATTATTGTGATGTTTTTATCAGTTGTTCGGACTCTCATTCTGACGGCACCCATTCATTGCAGAGGATCCATTAGTGAGCAAGTGATGTAATACTACATTTCTCCAAATTTGTTCTGATGAACAAACAAAAACTCATCTACATCTTGGATGACCTGAGAGTGAGTACATTTTCAGCAATTTTGTATTATTTTTGTGTGAACTATTCCTTTAACTTATTTTATGCTGTATAGAATTAGTTTCATATAAACTTTACAAGCTGAATGTTTATACACTTCTGTATTGAACAGTTCATGAGAGTCACGTCGCTGGACAATTTCCACATTTTACTTAAAATTGCTACAGAATTCTTGCTGTGTTCTTTGCTGGCCAGTTGATGGAAATATATAATAATAATAATAATAAACACTATAAAATTTCAAGTGATTCCCTTAAATTGAGCATCATTTATTGCTCTCTCATTTCAGAGGAATTCGGAACAGTGAGCTCAACACCTGACTCCACGCCTCCCTGCTCAGACGGTAATATTTTCATATACAGTTTATTTACACATATTCAAATATGAGTCCTTCAGTTATCTTTGCATGTTTTCCTGATATCCACATCTATTAAAGCCCCTTAAAGGGATAGTTCACCCAAAATGAAAATTACACCATGATTTACTCACCCTCATGCCAACCGTGGTGTAATGATAGTCCACCGAGGCGAGCATAGTGAAGAATCCAAGTGCAGATTTATTAAGCAAAGTGAAACACAAAATACAAACAAACAAAGACTTGAACAGACTTGACTCGCCTCGACTCAAGTACTCACTGACAGCAGGGTTAAATACACGATAAGGCACAAAGGCAACATGAGGGCTATTTATATCAAACAATGAGGGTTACATGACAAGAACCAACCAATGGGAAACAAGACACATGACCTGGACAACCAATCAGAACATGACAATGAACAAAGGAACCAATAGCAGGAATACAAGAGGGCAAGGGAAGCATGACACTAACAGCATGAAACAGAACCCAAAAAAGACAAAACAACAAAAGTCCAGGAGGGTGGTGGAATAGAAGTAGTCCAGGGGGTGGGATGGAGGGCCAGGCCCGTGAAGGGGAACAGGACCTGGAGCATGGAGCAATGATGGAACTAAATCATGGGGCAGAGGTGGGCCTGGACCGTGAAGCAGAGGGCAAGACCATAGGCCATGGTACAGTGGCAGACAGTAATACACTGGAGGACCTGGGCCATGAAGCAGTGGCAGACTGTGGAACACTAGAGGACCTGGGCCATGGATCAGATCCATAGGAGCAGGCAGCCATGGCGGAGTGTGACAAGATAGACAGTGAGTTCATGAGCGGCCTCCATGGCCGTGACAGGACAGACAGTGAGTTCATGAGTGAGCGCCACCGCCTTGGGAGGTTCTGTAGGGGACGCTGCCACCGGATTCGTGGAAATGAGAGGCCTCTGGGGAAGACTCATGGACAGGAGAGGCCTCTGGAGCAGACTCGTGAACAGAAGAGGCCTCTGGAGTGCAGTGTGCAGCCCACACGCTCAAAATGGCGACTGCCATTACAGTAAGGGCAGCAGAGGGTGACAGAACCTCTAGGATGGTTGGGCTTGAGAGTGCTGATGTCACTGGGATGCCTGCAGCTCACACCGACATCAGAGGTGGGTCCTTCACACTGGCAATCAGTCCTTTCAGTCCTAGCCCAAGCTCCGCATCCACAGGAGCTTGGGTACTATGGCCTGCCCCCCAAAAAAAATCCTTTGGGGAAATCTTGGTGACAGCCACGACATAGCGAGGCTCAGGCATGGCGGCCATCTTGCGATGATACTCAGGCGTGGCGGCCATCTTGAGCGTGTACTCAGGCGTGGCAGCCATCTTGCGATGAGGCTCTTGAGTGGCTGGCATGTTGTGAGCAGGCTCTGGCTTGGCAGACATGACGTGAAGAGGCTTTGGCGTAGCAGACATTAGGTTAGCAAGCTCTGGAGCAGGTGTGACGTTAGCAGGCCTTGAAGTAGCAGGCGTGACGTGAGTAGGCTTTGGGGAAGTGTTGTGTTCCTCCTCCACAAAACCCACAGTAAAAGCAGAGCCACTCAACCATAAAGCAAAGTCTATATATTATTTTTCCAGTGTGAGGGGTATTACGTGGCATTAAACATGATATGTCCTTACTTAAACCAAAATGGAAAATGTCTTTCAAGAAAGTTTCATTGAAGTCTACCTGGTAGTGAAGCTCACAAAAATCTGCCACATATTCCTTAACAGAGCAATTTCCTTGATGGAGGCGAACTAGGCGATCTGCTGGATTCATTTCTTTGGTCGTGTATTCTGTAATGATAGTCCACTGAGGCAAGCGTAGGGAAGAATCCAAATGCAGATTTATTAAGCAAAGTGAAATCCAAAATACAAACAAAAGAAGACTTGAACAGACTTGACTTAAGCACTCACCAACAGCAGGGTTAAATTCATTCAATATCAAACAAAGAGGGTCACATGACAAGAACCAACCAATGGGAAACAAGACACATGACCTGGACAACCAATCAGAACATGACACAATGAACAAAGGAACCAATAGCAGGAATACAAGAGGGCAAGGGACGCATGACACTAAGAGCATGAAACAATTACAAAATAAAAGACATGAAAACAAGAACATGAAACCTTACACTAGCTGTATTTGACTTTATTATTTCAGATGAATATAATCAGAGTTATATTAAAAAAAAAATGCCCTGGCTCTTCCAAGCTTTATAATGGCAGTGAATGGGTGTTGATATTTTGAAGACCAATAAAGTGTGTCCATCCATCATAAAAAGAAGAGCCAGAACATTTTTAAAATAACTCCGATTGTATTCATCTGAAAGAAGAAAGTCGTGTACACCTAGGATGGCTTGAGGGTGAGTAAATCATGGGGCAATTTTCATTTATGGGTGAACTGTCCCTTTAAAAGCCATCATATGCATAGCCCTAATCATACACCATTTTTCCTCAGGTGGAAATGAGGAGTCAGACTTCCCAGAACTGCAGACGGCCAGGGAATGGTCTGACGACGATGAAGGCCTGGAGGATGATGACGCATGTCTCAGCAGCTCTTCTGTGTGGGGCACGCCGCGTCAGAACTCCTTTGAGCTCACCTTCTCCTACATTGCCTTCTCTGAGAGCGACGGCTCATCGCGGAGAGACTCGGGGCGCCGCAGGACTGGTGGGAGGAGCGGCCGCGGTTCACTGCTCCGCACGGACACTCTGGAGACCCAGGGACCTCCAGACTCCCCTGCTGCGGAGTGGGACCCTCATGGCTTCTTGACTGTAGAAGGGGAGGGAGACGCGGAGGACGAGAACCTGCAGTGGACTCTAGAGCCACAGACTCACAGGGTGGAGGAGTTTCAGGATAAAGACACAGGGACATGGGAAGCAACGGAGGAGATCTCAGGCATCCAAACACACAACTTAACATGCAGTCATCAAGATGAGCAAATAACAGGTGCTCATGTATACAAAATGAAACAAATGTGTGTGTTTTCGCATGTGTGCATGATGCATTTTAAAATAGCTAGGTTCAAAGCAGACACTGACTTGAAAATCATATAGACTTTGGAGGTGTGGTCTTTAGTCTTTGGCCAGTAAGAAACCACCCAGAGGACCCAAATGAAATGCATAGCAATGCACTAAAACACCTGAACAACCACATAGGAGGTCTCTAGTAACTACTAACAACAGCCTGAATGATGGAATCTAAAGCAGGCTTTCTGTTTTGGCAAGTATAACTCATTGTTTTTTTTGTTTGTTTTTAATATTTATTATTAATCTATTGATTGTATATACAGTGTATATATATATATATATATATATATATATATATATATATACACACACATAATTTTACTTGTATTTAAATAAAATAATTCTAAATTAAATTTAAAAAGGTTATATAAAATAAAAGTATTTATTAGTTAATTTTATTTAATTGGTATTTAATTTTTATTTAATGTAGAATTATTTTTACCATGTTATCATGTTTAAACATTTTTATTGTTAATTATTTATTAATAACATTTTTACATAATTAATAAAATTACATCATTTAAATTATGTGGGTTTTTGTGTTTATGCACACATAATATATAAACTTAAATTTCATTGTATTTTGTAAATTCCAATTTTAAATGTAAATAAATCACAAATTGTAAATGTAAATTTTTTGTTTTAATTAATAAATAATTAATAATAAAATGTTATTTCATTTTAAATAAAAATTCAAAATGACAAAAGTATACGTATATAAGTATTTTACTTTTAATACTTTTGAAATTTAATTTAATCTAATTTATTTAGAATTATTTATTTTTATAATAAAAATAAAATATTATTTATTCATAAAAATATTTTTACATATTTAAAATAAATGACAATTTAAATTATGTGTGTGAAGATACAGTATGCATTTCATTTTATAGATTTTTTGTATGTTTGTTTATACCATTATGGATAATTTGTTAAAAAGAATAATTAATATAATCACATTAATGTAATGAAAATAATTATAAATGAAATTATTCATAAATTATTTACAATAGTATAAACAAATATATATACTGAAAAAAAAAAGTTCATTCACCATAGAATCAGTGTCATCCAGATAATATCATGGTGATTAATTGTGAATTATGTCGGCAGTACCACAGCTTCATGGGTCAGACCCTACTGTTACCATGGAAACCACCGCCACCCTGCAGATGGTGGAGCCGTCACTCACAACACCTCCTGCCATTGGACGAAACACTCAGGAAGAACAGCTCTGTAAGCAGTGCTACTCCACTCTCAACTTAACAGAGGGGCCAACAGTTCGCATCCAGATAGCAGGTTAGACATTGCTTCCCATCTTTATAATCAATTATCTGCTCCCTGTTTCACTAAGACTGCTATAAATGCCATATTCTTTAAAGCCTGGTCGTTTATGACAGCACTTAATCAGTCAATATGTCAATATGTAAAACAGATCCCAGGGATATGGTTTCTCTTGTTCACGAGAAGCACAGGCTTCCCACATGTGAACACAAATGCTGGTGTTTTATTGGAGAATACAGTTTCCATCGCCATGGTAACACACTCCAGGGGATGAACTGTAATGGGCTGCTGCCACTGAGTGGATTCCTAGCCGGTCGGTCTTCATCATTGCACACAGAGCTGTAAAAGCAGAGTCATGCTGCCTGTATGTGCCATACGGCTCAGAGCCATTATGGTTGGCATGTGCTTCCAGCGATGAGGTTAGAAGGGCGGTGGCAAAATGCATTCTCATGTGCACTGAAGAATATTGACTGTAAAGAGCCATCTGTGTCCAAAACGTAACGTAAACACGATACAGAAATTGTCATCATCCAGAACAACCGATATTCACAGTCAATAATACATCACATTAATCTGTAACAGAAACAGATGCACTTTACGAGCATATAACACATTAAAACACAATAGATCTAGTTATTCACTGATTCTCAAAGCACATTCACAAACCACTTACATGTACACTGCCAAAAATCTTGTTTATTGATTTATTTGTTTTTTTGTTTTGTTTTTTAACAATAGAGTCTAAAATATTGTAGGAAAAAAGCCTAAAATACATTGTTCTCCACAGAAAGCACACACCATGGACCAATAGGGGGAAAGGAAAATAATAATAATAATAATAATATAGAATTAATTTATTAGTAAATAGATCATGCAAAAAAACCTTAACACATTTTTGTGCTGCTGCATTAGCAGATTTAAAAAAAAAAAATGTTTAAATATAAAGACGGTAAAAACAAACTGTAAGACACAAAAATACTTGTGTTCAAGATACTATATATGAAAACAAAAATTATACTTTTCAGTTAAATGTATCAAGGATTTTTAGGTATCTTTATGTCACGGTGCACACAGCAGGGAGGAACGAGGAATACGAGTACAAGGAGTAACTTCAAAATAATAATCTTTAATCATGAAATCAAGGCAGAGCAAGACAAGGCAAGGCCGACACAGACAGGAACACCGGGGAATAACGAGTAGACCAGACCAAATCTAATTAAACAGGCAGGAACTAAATACACATAACAATCACAGATAATTAGACACACCTGAACTGAATAAACTAATAATCACACAGAACAAGGACAGGAACATGACCAAATAAGGAAACAAGAGGTGGGAATACATGACACACACGACAGAGGACTGAAACTTTACTGGAAAGCATATCAAAAAACATTTCTTAAAAGGATATTTCACCCAAAAATGAAAATGCTGTTATCTTTCCACATTCCAAAACCTTCAAAGTTAATACTTTTTAATTTAATTAAATTTAAAAACACCTTCCAACAAATTTTTGGAACACACACACACAATAAATTTCACAGTGTTTTTTTCTTTTTCGGTAACACTTCAGTATATACAGTACAAAAATAAAGGTTCTTTATTGGCATCAATAGCTGGGTTTCCATCACCCTGTTTTAATGTGCATTTTGAAGAGTCGTATGAGAAACGAGTGATGGAAACGCCAAATTTCGGATAAAAAATCCCTTAATTCGCAAAAAAGTTTTTACGCTCGCTTGAGGTGGTTTTTGACTTGTGTGAAAAAGGGTTAATGCGAATAATGGGAGATGGAAATGTATTTTGCGATTAAATTCCTCCAAGCGCATCAAAAAAGTCATGTGACTTTGCGCTATGAGACGGAATAGCTTGATTAGCAGCGGACCGATCTCATTCACAGCATCTGAAATGTTGTTATGGTCGTTCTGAAATGCCTGAGCAAAGTCTGTCATCAAAGTATTTTTGTATAATTGTCTTACACGACTGTGTTCCCAAACAGAAGCATTCACCTCCGAAAGCAATGACAGCATTTATTGTTTCGTCTGCTCACTCTGAGGCGCAAGTAATTTTTCATATATGAACATTATTATATTCAGTAGCTTATCCTAGTTTTCTATAGGCTATTTAGTGCCAGTTTACCAAGAAGTGACGATTTTGTTCTCTTTGACTCGTTGGATGGAAACAGTGCTTGTTCGCAAATGTTTTATGCGATATTCCAATTTTGCGCATAAGTTAATTTCACAACTTTGGATGGAAACCCGGCTAATGGTTCTATAAAGAACCTTGAACATCCATGGGACCTTTCAAATGCATAAAATGTTCTTTATAGACGAAAAAGGTTCTTTTAGGAACTGTTCACTGAAAGGTTCTTTTGGGAACCAAAAATTATTCTTCTATGGCAGGGATAGGCAACGTCGGTCCTGGAGTGCTGATGTCCTGCAGAGTTTAGCTCCAACCTTGAAAAAAATCCTCACCTGTCAGTAGCCCTGGTAATCCTGAATTAAGGTTTGATTAGGGTTGGAACTAAACTCTGCAGGACAGCGGCACTCCAGGACCGACGTTGGCTATCCCTGTTCTTTGGCATCAGTGCAAAAACACCCTTTTGGAACCTTTATTTTTAAGAGTGTACACTCTTAAAAATAAAGGTGCTTCAAAAGGTTCTTCAAGCGATGCCATAGAAGAACCATTTTTGGTTCCACAAAGAACCATTCAGTCAAAGGTTCTTTAAAGAACCATCTGTTTCTTACGTTTTTATAATCTGAAGAACCTTATTCGCCACAAAGAAGCTTTTGTGAAACAGAAAGATTCTTCAGATGTTAAAGGTTCTTTATAGAACCATTTAAACAAAAAGGTTATTCTATGGCATGGTGAAGCACCTTTATTTTTAAGAGTGTAGGGACCAATTCTCACTGTTAACTTGCTTATTAGGATCTCTGTTATTAACATATTTGCTGTTTAGTAGTACTTACTGTATAAAACACATATTCTGCATGACCATATTCTACATTCCTAATCCTTCCCAACACCTAAACTTAATAACTTACTAACTATTAATAAGCAGCAAATTCTGAGTTTATTGAGGCAAAAGTAATAGTTAATGGTTTGTTAATAGCGAGAATTGAACCTTAAAATAAAGTGTGACATCTTTTTCCATTCAATGAAAGTCAATGGTGTTGCTCTGGAGTTGTCGTTTTTAGATGAACTATCCCTTTACATTAGTTTTTTTAATTTGACTTTTTGCAGTGTCAACATATTTGCATGCAAAACCTGTGTCCAACTGTTTTGTGCATAACATTTTTTCCAAATTTAGAATAAACTTTAGAACCACCTTAAACAGACACGCCTTGTGGTATGAAATCCATAACCTGAGAAGCTTCCTGTTGTAGGTGTTACTTAACCAGTAAACTGATGAAAATGTGCAATTTGGAAAGACGAAAGGAAAGTAAGAATAGAATTGCAATATTCTGTAAAGAATTATATTAAACAGAGTATAGGGTGTTCTATTATGCATGAGTATGATTTTAATGATTAAACGGTGTTTGAACATTTTTAGTATGATTTGTCTTCTTAGTACTTGTAGGATGAGTCAAATCTATTATATATGTTATACTAAAATCAAGTGTAGATATTTAATTTACAATGGTATTACATCATTCATTAGTCTGAACTGATCACATGTAGATGTACAGTTCGTACAGTGTATTTGTGAGTGAGTGTATTTGTCAGTCTAACTGCCTCTGTCTTCTTTAATGGGGCGGGCACAATTGTGCAGATTTATTTTTGGGTTGTTGGGCCGGGGGGCTGCTGACAGAGCAGACTCAGCCAAAAACAGCTTGAGGGGTTTTCAGAGAAGATCAGGGACATAGACACAGGCGAGAGAGGGATCGGCCCATGAAGACTCCAAAATGACCGGTAAAGGTGAGGGAGCAGGAAATACACAAACTGGGGCTTTGAGAATATGATTATCTGAGCTGAGAGCACTAAGAGACATGGGTTAGGAGAACTTTTATTTCTGTCTGAACCACACAGCACAGAGTTGGGAGTTTAATCCTATGCTGTCATTTGAGTTCAGTCTATTGTTTTTACTATTTTTGATTACGTAAGCGAGAGATATGTGTGGCATCTCATAATATGAGGCAATGTCAAGGAGAATGAATGAAAACTGAAAATTGTAATGTTCATGTAGAAGTCTAACTTCATAATACATATCTAGATGTTATTCTGAGTTTTTATTTACTTCATTGGTTAATTGCAGCATTTGCTAGTTAAATATTAAATTATAGACCCTACATAACTGTGCTACTTTCATATAGGCTATCTCATATCTTCATGCATCTCTGGTATCTTTCTTCAAGTTTATTTATTTGGTAAATAAGTAGGATAATGTAGTCAGTCATTACCGCAAAATAAAACCCTTCAGGATGATACTGATCTCTTAGTCTAGGTTGAAATTTTGTGATAATGACCAACTGACTGTATATTACTCAACAAATAATCATGATTTGTTGCTAACATTACTGAAAAACTATACTGAAAATTCTGTAACTTTCATTCAATCTGAAAGTACACAATTTGTTTCTTTTAGAAACCAGTTTAGAATGTCATTAGCTTTGCATTTGTTTATATTGCCTGAGCTGAGCAATCTAGCTAAAGCTAACTGCGTCAGCAGGGCCACCTGGCATAACAATAGACAGTTTTATCTAAAGCTAGAGGCTTTTTATACATTACGCTTAGCTTATAAATAGTCCATCCACCTGCTGCTAGGTCCACCATTCAGAGTCGCACAACAGACATGAATGGCATTAGCACTGAGGTAATTCTGAATGGATTAGCCACAGTATTAGCCTGTAAGCTATTGCTTTGCTTGTATGAGTCCCTTTAGACAGGGTACACAATGTTTTCCTACTGAATATAACTGGCTTTATAACACTAAGAAGTGCTTGCGATTGAGAAGTAAAGCTGTTGTCATTACTGAGAGTCTAAGTTATGCACAGAAGCCCTGAGACCATTGATAGGCAATGGGATACAGGTTGAGTGCTGTCAGCAGGTGCTTTAAGGGACCACTTTAAATTCTTAGTTTCTCTTCCTTCTTACACTGACTAAAAATAGCCGAGGTCAGCCCAAAAGACTCCTTGCAGTTTGTCTCCCTGTCATCGATAACTTAAACCTACCCACTGACTCATTTACTGTAGCCTCAATGTTTCTATCCGTCCTTAGAAGTTCTGATTTACATTTATCTACATTGACGCTTTCAAAACATCACTGTATTAGTATTCCTCATTATAACAATCTGTTTCGACATTTGTTAAAAAATAGAGTTCTAAACAAAGGTTTGGGAGGAGCTAGTTAATCTAATCTTGCCAATCGTTATGCAAGAATATACTGTAGCCTATAAACAGCTGATTATCTCACTACCATGTCACCTCATCTGCTGCCTTATATCTGTTCATTCATTATTTTTTACATTATCATCAAATGCATTTAAGATTCTGTTCAAATGTTTGTCTATATTCTCTTATAGATAATCTCTATAACAATCTGGTTCACAAAGTAAAAATTTCATTCATTTTCCCCATAGGGTAATGATAAAGATAGGTTGACATAGATTTTTAACGATAACTTCTAAACCCTTAAGGACAGACCTACGGTAAGCTACAAGGTTGTTAAGTGATGGCATATGTGTCCGTTGAAGTCATATTACCCTGTACAACTTTTTTTCCCTTTTTTTAAAAATCGTGTATAGCAGTGGAGTTCCTACTGAAAAAATACATTACCCATAATTCTGCAGACAAATCTCCACCAATCAGAGAATTTAATTAAGCAAATCATGCCAAAACCACACTTCAGTGGTGGCACACTTCCATAAAGCACTGTGAATGACATAATAGAGTAAGTCTCCCTATACTCTCAAACTACTGAAATATTTGTGTCCTATGGTGTGACGGAAACATGTAAAAAAAAAAAAAAAAGAAAAAAAACCTTTAACATTGAAGATAAACCTCTCTCATGCTATTTGTAACTCTAAGAATGAAGATAAATTTTTCTCATGTTATTTGTGTTAAGTTTTTTTTTTTCTACATTTTTGCTGACACAACCATAGGACCAGTGTTGGGTGTAACGCGTTACTAAGTAATGCTTTACTGTAATTAAATTACTTATCCACTGAAAAAGCAAAGGGAATACTGATCATTTTTAGGTAATTTAATTACAGTTACTTATAAAGTACTTGCGTTACATACAGTAAATAATTTAAATAGTTCTAAAATCAATATTGAATTTGAAATCTAAATTTACCTTCTAAAGATAAAATTGAATGCTGTGTCTTTAACCCTCTGCACGCCAGCACTTTCAGTTTTTCCTGATTCACAGAGAAACCTTAAATACTCAGATACAGATAAGACTAAAATCTATCGAATCTAAAAAGGGCCTACTTTTTGTGTACACTGACAATAACAACAAAACATTGTGCTTTTGCAAAATAAACAAAACAAACAGGGTGCACTTTCTGCCGTCTAGGTCTCCGTGAGCAACTTTCTACGTGTCACAAACACAGCGAATATTTGACACAGAGACATGAGAAATATGTTTATAGAAAGCTTGTGTGTCTACTTTTAAATGAACGAATTCAAATCGAAAACGAATATTCTCTGATTATGTAATCCATATGAAACTAAAGCGAGGTACAGTCTTTCCGGTATATGAAGCTTGAAGTGTCTACTTTTAAATGAACGAATTCAAATCGAAAAGGAATATTATCTGATTATGTAATCTGTATGAAACTAAAGCGAGGTACAGTCTTTCCCGTATCTGAAAGCTTGAAGTGTCTACTTTTAAATTGAACGAATTCAAATCGAAAACGAATAATCCTGATTATGTAATCCATATGAAAGCAGGCAGTCTTTCCCGTATCTGAAAGCTTGAAGTGTCTACTTTTAAATGAGCAAAATTAAAATCGGAAACAAATATTATCTGATTATGTAATCCGGATGAAAGCGAGGTACACAGTCTTTTCCGCATCTGAGCTCATTATATGCAGTCACCTGCGCGCAAACACCCTCATCTAGCGCGATCTGAGACGGCTTTATTTAGCATAGAAGATCATTTATGTAATTTATTCTTACCTTACCTACATTAGTTAATGTGTTATTTAACTAATTTAACTATTTAACTATTTAACTAACCGATTTTATTAGTTGGGCTTTTCCTGAACATCTTGCCAAACTGAAATGTATTGTTTAACTTTTCTTAAGTTTTTTTGTTATTCAGATATTTTGTTATTCAGAGTATTTCTGTTTGTTAACCAAAGGTTACATTTTTTTATTACAGTTTAAGTATTACAGTTGTTTTAAAGCTAAAAGGCTAAACTATTCTATGTTTGACTCAAATTGAAAGAATAAAGAGTTTAATTTCTATTAAGGTTTATAGGGATTTTAAGATGTAGCCTAACTAGAAATTTGAATAGTTACTTATTGAGTAAATTAGTTACTTTTCAGAGTAATTAGTAAAGTAATTTAAATACAATATTGATGATGTAATTAGTAATAGTAATTCAGTACTTCTTGAAAGTAACTTACCCAACACTGCATAGGACACAGTCCAATTTTACAATATAAACTATATTTTCTATACACTCATTAAAAATCATATTTGTATATTTATCCATCATTATGTTATTTGCAATACTTCATTGTATTGTAGTCCTTTCCATTGTTAAATTGTTTCCATTTCCATTGTTACACACCTTCTTGTCAGATTTTCAATACGGTTTTGCTTCAAATCAAAATTTATTTGGTTCATGGCTTATAACTGTTTTACAAAAAGGGACTTTTAAAAAAAAAGAATGGGAAAAATACATCTGAAACCAATGCCGCTGAAACATGTTTCTGGTTTGTATAAACCACTCATTACTCTACATTATCCTTCACCTTAATGATATATAGGTTGATAAGGATGTTGTTCGAGATGCAACCCCAGAGTTAAGCCTAACCTTAAGATCTGATTGGTTGATCTGAATGTTGTTTCAGGTCCAACAAGGTCGCTTTTCCAAGAAAATGTCCTACTTGAGCAAATGACATTAAGCTTCCCATCCATTTGAAAAAAACAACAACAAAAAAACAATCCGAAGTATTAAACTTTGACATGAATCCCACACATTTGTGATACAGACATAAATAATATCTTAAATCAAGTGGCTTGTTGAGGAGAAACATGCCACTGTGAATCTAAGTGACATTGTAAGAGTACATTGGAGTATTTTGAGAACACTGAAAGAGTAAAATGATGTCAGAGACTTTAAATATTTAAGCAACACCCTGGAAACCACCCACAACCCTCCACCAATGAAGATTTGTTTGTCCACTACAGTTCTTAGGAAACCATCTGTGGTTTTAAACCCAAAACTTTTTCTTTTTCTCGATCCACGCAGTAATGGACCTGATCTACTGGAAGGATATGGAGCGGACAGGGATGGTGCTCACAGGGCTGGTGGTGGGGCTGCTGTCCCTGTTCCAGCTGAGCATCATCACTGTGGTGTCTACGCTCTCCCTGGCCATCATGTGCTTCACCATCTCAGTCAGAATCTACTACAAACTGCTGCATGTGCTCCAGCTGGGAGATGGAGCTCACCCTTTCCAGTGAGTCTCTGACCTCTTCTCCAGTCTTCTTCGGTTTTTAATTAAACATATCCCCACCTTAGTACAAACAGACCAAAATACTCATTGAGCAGAGCAATGTGGTGGGCTTCTATACAACAAGTGCCCTTTATATTTTCCAAGATTTTTAAAGCAAATTTCTTAATAATTTTAAACATAATATCAAACAAAAGACTGTCTATAAGTGTCCATAACATAACGATTAAACTATATGTGACCCTGGACCACAAAACCAGTTTTAAGTGTCAATTTTTTCGAAATTGAGATTTATATATCATCTGAAAGCCGAATAAATAAGCTTTCCATTGATGTATGGTTTGTTAGGATCGGATAATATTTGGCTGAGATACAACTATTTGAATATCTGGAATCTGAGGGTGCAAAAAAATCCAAATATTGAGAAAATCGCCTTTAAAATTGTCCAAATGAAGTTCTTAGCAATGCATATTACTAATCAAAAATTAAGTTTTGATATATTTACGGTAAGAAATTTACAAAATATCTTCATCGAACATGATCTTTTCTTAATATCCTAATGATTTTTGGCATAAAAGAAAAAAAAAATGTACCCATACAATGCATTTTTGGCTATTGCTACAAATATACCCCAGCGACTTAAGACTAGTTTTATGGTCCAGGGTCACATATTTAAACTATTCTTTTAGAAAATGAACAGTTTTTTACATTAGTTTGACATTACAAGCCTTTATGTTTAGAGACTAAAAGGTTCTTATTAGAAATAGTTTAATACTAATATTTTGGCTATACAAAATTATGGTAATTGTTAGATTCTTCTCTATGCATACGAATATGCATAGAGAAGTATTACCGATTTACATTTACTGCCGTGTTTGATTGATTTTTGAGTTGCATCATTTTCATCATGGCCAACATTTTTAACGCTTATGAAGTTCTTCAAAAGCCATTAAAAAGCTTGAGAATTCTTTTTTATTATTATTATTGCATGTCCCTTGCACTCAAGATGTAATTTTGTCAGATTTTGCAAAAAGTGTAGAAAATCTATTTTTGGCCATTATTAGAAATGGATTAAATAATCTAGTGAGAGTGTGAAAAGGTTTTTTTTTGTTTGTTTGTTTGTTTTTTTTCCTTCACAGGGCCTAAAAAGCAACTGTGCAACTGTTAAAGAAACAATTATGGGCTCTGCTTTGGATAAATGTGTCATCTCGGTGCCAAACATTAACATGCATTTAATACATTTAGATGTATTAAATGTATGTGTGTAACATACATACCTTTAATGCCATACATTAAAGGTATGTATGTTACATTTAGGCATACATTTAATGTCAGTGTGTAAGGCTGTGTCTGTATGTATTGATGTGCTGCAGGTCATATCTAGAGTTGGACATCAGTTTAAGTGGAGAAGAGGCTCAGCAATACATGCACAAGGTCATTGTGCTGTCCTGCTCTGCCGTAGACACCCTAAGGAACCTCATCTTTGTGGGCAACCTGTTCAACTCACTCAAGGTGAGGCCTGAGAACTGACGATCCTGTATAAAATTCATTCATCTGAATCTGTGTGCTAGATCAATGAAATATATTCCACATTGATGAAAAAGAATCACTCTCTTAGAATGTTTAATTTAGTATTTTTATTTCTCTCTCTGTGAAAAAAAAAAATCTTATTCTGAACGTATCACATTGCTAGCACTCATTCATGTTTCTAGTTTTCCGCTCTGTAGTGCCTGTCATAAGATATTCTTTTCATTTCTTCTTTTTCTGTCCACTTCTATTTATGAAATTCTCATCTTATCTTTTTTGGTCTCCTTTCATATTCATTACTTGAATGTGGCATTTGTGGCTTTTTTGTTCATCATCCTCCCGAGACCCAACAAAAAAGGTTTTTTATATATATAGTATTTTGAGAAAACCCTTAGAAATACATTGCAATGAGAAACACCCTTATAATGTTTCATAGAAAGTTCTCATATTTCATAAGAATATGGTTATTTTTTACTCTATTGATGTGTCGTGTCTCCCCAGCAGAAAGAAACCAACTAATTTATTCTTGCTTGTTTACATGAAAAAAAAGAGACTAATTATACATCAAATACTAATGATAATTGCAAAAGAAACTGTTTCTCTTTCCATGATGACATAATAAATCCAAGGATGTTTGCATAACCACTGAGGCAATTAAAAAGGTCCTCTACAAAGGACAAAAATGATTTTCATTATTTCAGGCCTCTCAGCTGTGCACTTAAAATAATGCCACTCACAGCTGTCACTCTAATTACACTCAAGGATTACCACATGAAATACAGTACTTCTGACAGTGTTTTGGGGTGTATTTTCAGGCATATGAGACTTGACATATATTATCTCCCACACATTATGGCACAGAATTACAGAATCCATGATAATATTCTGCATTTTGAGAGAAAATTAAGGTTTCTAAATTGCTATTGTGTTTTTATGCAAAATTTGATGACAGCGTTTTCAACTAACAAATTTTCTCCAGCAAAAATAAATAAATAAATAAACACAATACACTAAAGTTAAATAATAACAATAATAATAACAAACAAACAATAAATAAATAAATAAACAAATATGGATGGCATAATTATTGAATTTTAGTGTGAGAAGAACTTGATGAGAAATGTTTGAGTTCATATTTAGATCTCTGAGGTTCGGTTGCAGATTTTGGTAATCTTGCTAATCTGAGCACAGTTTGAGACATTGTTAACATCTCTTCTGATTCTTGCTGAGAAATATATGAGATTACTAGGGTCTTTTGCTCAGGCATAAAGTGAAAACATCACCATTTAATCTTAATGACCAATCAATTTCAGTTGGGAATCTCTATATAGCTCAGGCCGATATGACTGGTTCCTTTCTCACCCCTCCTATCCAATTAAAACACTACTTTGTTTCTCTTTTTAAAGGGTTACTCCATCCTAAAATTAAAATTTTGTCATTAATCACCCCACATGTCATTCCTAACCCGGAAAAGCTTTGTTCGTCTTCGGAACACAATTTAACATATTTTTGATGAAAACCGGTAGGTTTGTGACTGTCCCATTGACTGCCAAGTAAATACCACTGTCAAGGCCCAGAAAAATATGAAAGACATCGTCAGAATAGTCCATCTGCCATCAGTGGTTCAATCTGAATTTTATGAAGCGATGAGAATACTTTTTGTATGCAAAAAAAAAAAACGACTTTATTCAACAATTCAACTCCTCTGTGTCAGCATAGCACCATATTGGAGAGTACCGGCTGGACGCCAACTGCGTGCGGTGGACGCAAACCGCACGGATTTTTACTTTTATAAAGCCATGTTTTCTAAAAGTGTCCATTAACTTTGGAGTCAAATTCTTACATTTAATCAGTGAATTAGAATAATAAGACTTTTGGGCTGTTACCAAGCAAATGAAATCAGTATCAACAAAATTCATCTTTGCAATGCAGAGAAAACACAGAAGCTGCATCTGAAGTTGCATTTAGATGCATTTACACACTGTTTAATGCAAGACATGAATGCATTTAACCTGCAATTACAACTGCATAAATCATGTTTTAATATATTAAACACAAAACGTTAAATACCAGTATTTGAAATTATTTAAATAATAAAAGATACTTTGAATGTGAAATTAAAACCGCCTGTAGGTGGCAGCAAGTCACTGTTAATAAGTGAGTCATTGCGATTGAACCGATTAATTCAAACGGTTGATTCATGCAGGAACGACACGCCCTCATGTTACTCAGAGATGCAAAACAGTGCTGTGGCTGTGTTTGGAGTGATTTTTGTTGTCGAAATAAAGCAAAAACAGGAAATATGGTGTCTAAAATGTAAGTCTCTCAATTAACCTCTTATTTATTGAGCTGTTGTAAAAAATCAGTATTACATTTGTAATCATGGTAATTTTTGGAGCGTTATTTTTCATTATTCTTCGTGTGAAATTGATTAACTACTAGGCTATATGAAGTGGTACAAAATAGCCTATATACATATTCTGCCCCCATGTCTTTCATTTTGTGTTCATTCTAAATGTAGTGAAAGTGCAGTGAAAGAACACCCTCTATGCACGCGCACTAGTCTAGACTTCACGTAATGAATGCACGCACTCTGTAGGTGTGTTTTGAATGGTTTTTGCAAAATACTAGATAATGTCAAATCGCACATCGATATTATCGCAGACGATATATATCGCACACTCCTATTCTGACGATGTCTTTCATACTTTTCTGGGCCTTGACAGTGTTATTTACTTGGCAGTCAATGGGACAGTCACAAACCTCCCGGTTTTCATCCAAAATATCTTAAATTAGGTTCCAAAGACAAACAAAGCTTTTACGTGTTTGGAAGGACATGGGGGTAAGTGATTCATAACAAAATTTTCATTTTGGGGTGGAGTAATCCTTTAACATTTAAATAAATACTGGCATTCACCACTTCATCTTCAACTACAGCCCAGCAGCACTGGTGATACAGCAGTCACCTCCCTCCTCCCTAGATCCACTTGTCTATATAGCATTTTTATCAAAACAAACAATCTGAGAGTTGTCCAGAAATGATGTCTAGGAGAAATATCTGAGATATTAAAGAGATCTCTTTAGTGATTTATCTTTTATTATCAAAGTTTTCTGACTTTGTGAATGCATTTTTTTTTTTCACTATGAATAAAATCCTGATAAGTCTAGCTCACAAGATGTAGTACAGTGATGATTTAGTATACTTGAGGAGCAGTTATTTAAAAGTGGCTTAACTTCGTCTTTCAGACACATCTAAATTCAGCCAAACACTGCAAAGTCTTCAACTGAAACTCTTAATAGTCCTCAAGTTTCGGGGTGTCACAGGGTCACACTGTGACCTGTGTGGAATGTGAAATGGGACACATGTGGTCTTATGTAGTTTGAGACGGGAGGATACAAGTGGGTCTTGTCCTGAGTGCGGTTTCCAGTTTCAGACTTGGTGACTATAAACTCCACACTGAGGAGATATAAGAGGAAATGTTTTCTCTGTGAGCCAGACACACTGTTTTAGATATCACATCATGCTGTGGATGTTGGGTTTGACAGAATGCTGAAGTGGCTTGATGAATCAGATTTGTGTTTTCTGTACACTAGTTTGCATACACAAATATTTAGGAATCGAGTAATGAAATGTTTGTTATTCCCAGTTCTTGTTGCTGATGTATCTGGTCACGTTCCTGGGAAACCTCTGCAATGGCCTTACCTTGCTCATCGTCGGTATGATGTCCAACAACTTTTTTTTTCTTGTAGTTATGCTTTGTAACTTGCATTCAGTAGTTAACCTATAACTTGCAAATCTATACATATACAAAGTCCTCAAAGAAATATGGACATTTTGTGTCCAATTACATTACATTTACATTTAGTCATTTAGCAGAAGCAATCAAAATCAACAAAAGAGCAATGATATGCAAGTGTTATAACAAGTCTCAGTTAGCTTAACGAAGTAGACGTAGCAATTTTTTTTTAAATGATATAATAAATAAAGATAAAACAGATAGAATAGAAAAAGAATAGAGCAAGCTAGTGTTAAAGGCCTTTTTGCTATGAAGGATTGACATATATTATGATGCTTTATGATCAGTTAATGCCAAATGCTTTTTTTAACTAGTTCTTCCTCCTCTTGTCATCATGTGCTCTTCAGGTGTGATTGCTGTCTTCTCTGTCCCTCTGTTTTACACAAGGCACCAGGTAACACAATCTCTGTGGGCTTTAATGACAGTGACATCTCATCTCATCCATATTCTCTGTATTTCTATGCGTATTTCAGTCAGACATTATTTTATATTCAAATAAGCCTAAGTACTGGATATAATAAGAAACACTGTTTACAGATGTTAGTACCATGATGTAGGGTGACATCAGACATGTGATTAACTAGGGATTCATTTGTATCTAATTCAATCAAGAAACTATTTTAGTGGATCTACCACTTCATACTTTTATTATTTTGTTATTTTGAATCTCTGTTTCTTAAAAAATGCATTGTATAATGCTTATAATAACAATAATGCAGCACCATACAAGTAGTTGTTTTTCACAGATTATCTTCCCCATATCTTCATATATAATATTTCATCTGCACTTTCTGATATTCAAATCGGCTCGGTGTGATTAGTTACAATGTGTTTTGGCATTGCTGATGCTAAATCTGGTGCAGTGTATCGTATCTTCTCACAGCATAACTGAAAATGCTTTTTAATTTAATTTAATTTGTCATTTTAATTTGAGTTTTTGATCGACAGAGGAGAAAGTCTTGCTGATTAATTGTATAAATTTGTTGTTATTATTATTTTTATAATTATTTGAAGGAATTAAGGTTTATGTGCAGTATTATGGAATAATACAAACAATAAATAGATTTCTATTTATAATTTGTATTAATATAGTGAATTTATGCAGCAAAATAATGAAAAATCAATAAACAGCCCTACACTAAGAAGAAGAAAAAGAGCAAGGAACACAACGAATTAACCATGAAACATACTAAAAATAATATTAACTTAAACTTAAATTCATTTTAATACTAAGGTTAACACATCTATTGCTGCTCATGTCGCTCTCTTTTACAGGACAAAGTGGACAGCTGCTTTACAGCAGTGCGAGCCCGCATTGACAACATAAAGGACTTGTGAGTATAGCGCCATCTACTGCAAGAAGTGATCTTCCTATCATATCAGTGCTTCAAGTCAAGATGACTCATGATGTTTTTGATCATAATAGTTTATCAGACAATTATAAACATGCAATTGTTTTTTTTTTTGTCTGTTGAACAGCCTTCATCGCCTGACCCAGGGTGGCGGACCACCCCCGGACCCCACTCCAGGTGGAGCTAAACCCAAAGCCCATTGAGACACCTCACAGAGGAGGAGGAGCTACACGCTGTCACTCAAAAATGTCTTAATTAGAAGTTTGTGCTCAGAGTCCCGCCTCTGCAGCAGTGGGGGAGGGGCTAATGACACAGGGCCTTATATAGGAGGAGATACGGATTTAAGGGAGGACCATGCAAAGAACAATCTTGGATGAAAATCGAAGGCATTGGAATTCTGAGAAGTTAAAGACACATTTTCATTTCCACATTTCAATATCAGTATGAGTGTATGAATGAAACACAGACCACTAAGGATACTTGAACCACCTGTCCAATAACAGCCCCTTGAGAGTTATCTGAATAAACATGGATGACTTCAGTGAAGTAAAAGCAGTGAGGGCTTTCTGAATCCAGACTGACTGCAGTTCGCCTGCCAGAAATATAATGCAGGACCAGTTTCCAAATGGGGTTTTTACTTATGACAGTCTCGAAATATCTCGTTGTGTTGGTGTGTGTGAGTGTGTGTATGCGTGGGCAGCTTAAGCCTGTTAAAGTACCTAAGAACTATTAAAACCACAATGTTATTTTCTTTTCCAATGTTTTGTTTCCTTGGTTTTATTTCGGTGAATGTTTTATTTCCCATCAAAGTGAATCACTTTTGCCACCTGATACTAAAACTTGACTGCACCACGTACTTGACTTCTGACCTTTGTACAAAAACACATCAGAAGAATCACTACGTGGCTTATCACTGAGGTCAGGTGAGCTTTTGACCTCATGTGGCAAAATGAATCAGTCAACTGTCTTTTGAATCACAACATCCCTACTAGATGGCATTTTAAAAGTAGGGGGCTAATGGCTTCAATTTCCAGTAGTTCAGAAGACATGGAATATATATGGATGAGATGTATGAACCACTTTTATGGTGCTCCAGAGAGAACAGTACAGATGGTTAAGCAGGTTATATGCTTCCATATAAGCCATATTTTAGGTACCAGAACCCTTGTGAAAAGTAGTATACTTAAAGAGTACTTATTACAAAAATAATATACTTCAAGTATGGTTTAAAGTTCATTGCCAAATGTTCTGACAAAGATTTAGCTATGGTAAACTCAAATATACTTGAATGTGATTTCTATTAAAACTTGTATGTCGTTTATTTTTAAATAGATTTGTAATTACACATTTGTAAAATATATTAACCTTACATGTAATATCGAATAACTTTCACATGTGCTTTAATATGTTAGTCAATACATCAAAATATGTGTACTTCTGTAAAGCACCACAAAAGATTATTAAAACACAAGATTTAAAATGTACTTTAAAGTAAAACCTTTAATTTGACATTATTACAAACAACACTTTTTAAAAAGGTTTCCATGGCCATTAAGCAATGGAGGGTCAGCAAGACTATAATTCCCTTCCTCCCTCTGCACTCTTCCTAATAACATCAGGAAGCCTTTAAGCCTTAAAAGGTTTAGTCACAGGCCTGAGTGGATGCTGATAGCACTTCCTTTTAACACATACTGTATGTTGTAGTTTCACTTTTCACTTTTTTGTTTGGTTTTGCAATATAGAGAATTTTGCTTTAGGACAAAAACAGGAACACAAGATAAGATTAAGATTTTTTTTTTTTTTTTTTTTTGGACCGTTTTGTGCATGCTGTTACAGTGACTGAGACTTTCAAACCTTTTTTTTAATGTATTTATTTTTTTTAAAACACCATAGAAATTTAATTGAACTGATACTGAGATTGTCTTGTGCCCAGCTTGCTGCAGGAAAACATGCTTTCATAATTACCTATAATGTCCTTATCAGACATTATGAGACAAATATGTGATTTCAGAAACATAAAATTAGTTTAGCATTTATTTACACCGACATAATCTTTCTATCTCATACAATTTAATGACAAAGTCCTTTGAAATAATGTAGCTTGATCTGGTCCCATACAGCCAGTTTAATTCAAATTCAATACATAGCCTATATATACAGACACTGTTTCTCTTCATCACTTAACCTGAACAAGTCAGGATGAGATTAGAATATTCTAATCACTTATGGAGTTTGTTCAGGTGAGGTCACATCTGACTGCTGTACTTTACCCAGAAATGTGCTGCATGTCTTTAAGTGCAACTTTCCTATGACCCCTGCCTTTCATCTGACCATAAAATCATTTTCAGAGTGTATCACCTGATGATATGCTTTAAAGTGATGAGACCAATTACAGTAGATTTGAAGCCTTAACTGGACAAATAATCAGTTTCCCTGATACATTCTACATTCCAAATGGTGACTCATTAGCCGTCAACTTATGTATATATACTAACATAAAACTATAGACTCATACTAAAAGTGAAAAGTACTTAATTATATTGTATGTCAGTTACTTGGCATCACTTTGTTTCATAATATGTATACATATTGTAGATTAATTTCTCAAAATAAATATGTAAATATTGACCACTAGGTGGCAGAAAAGCTAAATTTGATACCTAGTCGCCAAAAGGAGAAGGTGAAAGGGATCAAACATTATTCAATTTTGCTACTAAAGTTTAATACAAATTATCATTATAGTGTGCTGTTTATGTTTTGTTGGTCACATTTAACAATCATAAACATAAATCTGCTTAATGGGCCCCTAAATTGCACACGTTCCTCTAAGATTAATTTTTAAAATCTTTTATTTTTACTTTTATGAATCTATGTTTTTTCAAACCCTTAAAGTAGAACAGGTGTTCTCTGACGTCAAGAGGACCTGACATTGTTTAATCTCAAAATAAGTTTTGTGAAAATTATACATTAAACAAAATACATTAAACAAAAATAAACATACCTTCCACCACACTTAAAATGCTACAAAGCTGCCTTTCCGTTATGATTGTTTATACTTGCAATAAATAAGACATAGGCTTAAAAATGTAGGACATTATAGCAAAATGAAGGATATTTTTTATTAAACAGTGTTAAAATTGGAGAAGTACTCTGAAGATGAAGAACCAATAGCCTTTTACGTCTATTAACACATACATACACTCACACTCACACACACACTTGCCGTTGTTTCTAGTGGGACAAGCGTCATGAATATGCTAAAGCAGCCATGTGAAGAGGGAGGAGCTAGTCAAATGAAGGCTGACTATAAAAGCTGCCTCTCTCACTCTTCACCCAGCTGTTGTAGAGTCTGCAAGCCTTTAGTTTTGTGTGGAGCTACTGAGTATTTGGAACTTGTGAAATCGACGCTTTACGCGCACGGCACCGGATCAAGCGCATTTACGCAGAGCTCATAGTGCACCGTCGTTTTTAGAGGGCTCTTTTTGATGTTTTTTTCCCTGGGTCACTCCATTAGGAGTGTGCGATCCACCTGCGGTCCGGTCGAGCATGGATTACAGTAACCTGATGGCGCCTCCGGTGCCGCCACACAAACCCAGATCCCCCCGGCCCGCGCACTGCCAGGGCCGCCTGTTGAAGTGCGTGTTTCTCGGGGACGGAGCTGTGGGGAAAACCAGCCTGATTGTCAGCTACACGACCAATGGTTATCCAACAAAATACGTCCCGACAGCGTTTGACGATTTCTCAGGTGAGTCTTTGGACTCGTAATTGTGCCTTGTAGCGCATCAGTTGCAAACAAATGCACGAACTTTTCATAGAAATAACTTCACTATTCCAGCAGTTCTGTTGGTGACTATTAGTTCTTTGCCAAAACTTATTTTTAAGTTATTTTCAGTGGATTTATGAAGTCAGTTCTCCTCAAATTCACACAGGTGTTTTAGCAACTACATGTCAGGCTTATTATTGTGTTATTATGTAACTGTGTGTGTGTGTGTGTGTGTGTGTGTGTGTGTGTGTGTTTATTTACAAGCATGCTTGTTTATCTTTAAAACCCAATTAAATAATATTTTTGTGTGTTTTTGTACGTCGTCATTGCCAAATCAGTGAGTGCATTCAAAATACAGATTTTAAAACCGATCTTGATATATTGATAAGCTGGAAACATAAATTGACCGGTTTTATTTAAGTCAAATATTATGTAATATCACTGAATCAACCTAAATGCATTAATTTATTCCAACAAAATTATTTCATATCAGGTAGAAATGGGTCTTTTGCGGGGTATGCTGAATAGTAACCAAAATTGATCAACTGTAATATGTATGATGTTGGACTCATAACAGATATATTTTGGAAGCAAGACATATTTGACCTGCAAGTGCAACATTTGATCACCTATTTTATTAGTTTTCATAAATATCTGATTGTGTTGCCAAAAAAGTTGTGAACAGGAGAGAGGTTTCTTGAAAGTTGATTTTTCGTGCCAATTTACTGCACAATCTTTAGTGTGTTTCTTGATATTAGTCCGTTATTGTTCCTTACATTTTAATAGATCCTAAAGCAGTACTTTTGTAGTACTATAACATCATTTTCCATCAAAGAAGGGTTTCATCATTTGTGAATGGACCTCAAACAAGAGCCATTCAGTGGTCAGATCCCACAAGCATGTCTTTGTAATTAGAAAGCCCTTGCACAATAACGCCTGACCTGAAAATCTGGCCCCTAAAATCCACTGGGTCCACTTGTTTGAATGTGTGGGAGTCTGTGATGATGTCACTCTCACTCTCCTGGAACCCGATCAGAAATCTCTGCACTGATTTGAGAGCGGTTACGCAATCCAGCAGGTGGCAGTTTGAGGGGGAAGGGGGCTGAATTAAAAGCAGATCATATGACGGGGATTTGGAAACAATTCCACAAAAGGCGCTTGACGAACAGAACTCTTTGAAGTGACAAACCATCAGCAGGGCCTCAGTGTTACTGTGTTTCATGAGACCACTTTACTGTGGCATGTTGGAAAAAAAACATTCTCATAGGTTTTAACAGCATGTACTGTCCTTCAAAACATGCAAAGCATGAGATGCTGAGCTGTTTATGAGCTGCAGGAACCCAAATTATATCTGGGCTGTTGATCTGTAACATGTACATGAGGTTGTATGAAATATAATAATAATAATAATAATAATAAAGCATAAGGATTATTATTATTATTAAAGATATATTATATATGTGTGTGTGTGTGTGTGTGTGTGTGTGTATATATTATATATATATATAAGGCTCTTAGCTCTCTAGTTGTATATTAAAATAACCTCTTAAAACCTCCAAATAATTGGTCATTTAGGTCTATAAAGTCCAGTTTGTTTGTTTGTTCACAGTGTCAGGTGACTAAATGGAAACAGGTGTGTTGGTAGTAGAATGACTCATCTTTTCCCTCTTTTTTTTTTTTTTTTCCCTCAGCGGTCGTACAGGTGGATGGACAACCAGTGAGACTGCAGCTTTGTGACACTGCAGGACAGGTGAGAACTCCACTGCACCACCTGCATCCTAGTCTCGTACCTCAACTATCCGATGCATCGTGCACCCCAAAGAAGAACATCAAATAACCTAGATCTTTTTGTTTGGGGTTGGCATTTCTGTCACTCTCTGGAACCAGGATTTGGAAATTGGATGACAAAGTGATTGCACAACAAAATCTTAGCAATTAGAAGAGCTCAGCGGGGACGCCATACTGTGAGGAAATCGTAAAGAGAGCGAAAAGAACAATCCTCAAGCTATTGGCACTTTAGTCATTGGATCTCCCTCTCGGTTTCTGAGCCATGCAGGCTTGGACAGGGTACCATGTAACCAGTGGTTTTCCCTCCAAGTGATGTTTGTGATGCCAAATTGTTTTCAGCACTGATTATTTTCAATCTGCAGTTGTATAACTACCTTCACATATCACTGAAAATAATTTGAAAAGGCCCCTGGCTGTACATTCATTCCGCTTTCCACATCGGAATATTATATTGTTTTGTTGAAGGGTTTTGTTTAAGGCTTTGAACCTCAGAAACTGACACTCCTTTGTCATGCATTACATGAGTTAACAAATAAATGACTCTGCCCTCTTAGTACATAACCTGTTAATCCCTTTACACAACCATGCAGAGGCAAGCTCAGGCAAACACGGGAAGATAAGAATTCAGTTTCCCAGTTATAGTACAGCAGGCTTTCATATAGATTTCAAAGCGAAAGAACAAATGCACTTTGCCCAATATGGAGAAACAAAGGCTAGTATGACAAAAGTCTATTACATTCAGTTTAGATTTACTTCCATTATGTTGTGCAGGTGTCCATGTCAACAAAAGAAAACAGTTGTTGTTTGATAATAGTCAATGAGGCGATGTCTGTGCGTCAGGAAGTTGACGTCTATGTACTTTTAAGTGCTTTGAGGACTGGGTGATATGACTGTATATACCGTACATTGTATACCACAGTTCATCTTTCTTAAATGTATAAATCCAACACCAAGCAGAAAGACCAACGACAATAACAAATATTACTATTATTATTATTACATTAATAATAATAACAATTTCTAGCTAGTTACTGTAAAACCTGCTTTCAGTAAGCTACTGCAGTGGCTGTTTAACAGTTATTTATAGATTACTGTAATTGGTGGCTAGAGCATATTACTGTAAAAAAAACTGAAATGATTCAGTATCTAGCTTTACTTATTCTATACAGTAAGTGAATTGCTGAAATAACCATGAAAATAAACATTCATTCAAAAATATCTTATGAAAATATTTGTGGTAAAATCTTTTATATGCATGCATTTTATAATTCTTCCATGCATTAAAATATAATGGTTACACTAATGAACATAAATTAAAAATAGAGTAGTTCAGTAAGTTTAATGTGCGATTACTTAATAGTTAAATATGTAAAAGTAAATTTAACAAAATAATAGCATTTCAGCAGCTATTTATTTATTTGCAGTGTTATATATTTATTATCAGTATAGATTTACCTAGATTTTTCTTTTGTTTTCATGTTTCAAATTTTATCTAAATCTTAGCATTTCATAATGAGAAGTAGATGTAGCGTAGACATTGGCTTCTTATCTGTCAAGCTTAATTGGTGTTTTCAAAGTTTTGAGAGGCCCTGCTCTCCAAAAGCTCAGCAGATTTATACTTTCAATTCATTTGTACAGCATAAATGGGACAGGGTGTGCCAGAGTTGAAAACTTTGGCTGAGTTTAAAAGATTAAAGCGTGCACTGCGTGTTCCACATGCAATGTTCTTTGCAAGCACCAACCTATAATTTCACTTAATTGCTTCAGGGAATTATAAAACACCCCAAGAGCTAGTTAAAGGATTTTATTATTTAAAATAACAATTTGGAATCCTGCAAATGATTTTTGAGAGAGTCCTTGTGAGTCCTTGTGTTACGAAACCTTCTGAACATCAGTAATGATACACTTTTCTCTTTCTCTCTCTACCTCAGGATGAATTCGATAAGTTGCGTCACTTCTGCTACACGCGGACTGACGTCCTCCTCCTGTGCTTCAGCGTCGTCAGCCCTGCTTCCTTCCAGAACATCGGTGAAAAATGGGTGCCGGAGATCCGACGCCGTTGTCCGCTCACACCTGTGCTGCTGGTGGGCACCCAGTGCGACCTACGGCAAGACGTCAAGGTCCTCATCGAACTGGCACGGCGCCGAGAGCGACCCGTCCTGGAAGAGGACGCCCGCACCCTGGCGGACAAAATAGGAGCGGTAACCTACATAGAATGCTCCTCTCTCACACAGAAAAACCTTAAGGAGGTGTTTGACGCTGCCATCTCTGTCGGGCTCCGACACTCTGACCGAAGATCCAGACGAGAGCGGAAGGTCCACAGTACTGCTGATAAAATGAAAATGCTCTCGAAGTCGTGGTGGAAGAAATATATCTGCATACAGTAGCGAAGATCAAACCCATCTTCTGAGGCATGAACAATGTGATAGACTCTTGTTTAGCGTCACGCTCATCAAGCAGATGATGGTCAGCTGATAACGAGTCAACAAAGGACAGTGTTGCTACTGTAAGGACGATGTGAATGGTTGCAAATGGTGCAACTAGCTTCCCAATAACCTATGTAGGGCTGTTGCTAAAAGTCACAGGGCCCGGGATAAAGATTTTCTACTCTGGGGCCATTGAGTAGATGTAGAGGATCTACTTATCTGCTATGTTTCCATCCATGTATTTTCATGCAAATTTGGGATATTGCATAAACACTAAATGGAAATTACATAAAAGTTGCACACTAGATGTACATGAAAAACGAATCCACTCAATTTAGGTTAATATGTCTTTTTATTCAATAAGAAAACGTGCATATAAACTACAATGGAAACACATTTGCGAATAAATGCCTGGTTGCGCAACAAAACTCAAGTGCCTCAACAGATCAAGTGACTGGGTCACCGATTTCATTGCATACCATCGAAATCATATATTATGTAGGGAAAAAATGTTTTTCTTTACGCCAGTTTCCCAGGAATTGGCTATTTTGTTCTCTGGAAGACATGAAATGGAAACGGTACTTTATTCGCAAATGTTTTATGCAATATTCCAGTCTAATTCGCAAGTTTGAATGCAAACATAGCTACTGAGACTCTTCATCACAAAGCCTGGGATGGCATTCCCAGTAAACAACGCTGACTGTCCAGTATGAACGCTCGAAATGGCTCAACTGGATTGTGAAGAACACTGTTGACCTCTTCCACAGCCAAAACCCTCTGATTATGGTTTTAAAAATAATCTACTGCTTTTATTTTTATAACCAAATACAGTAGTACAGTTTCTATTTATTTACCCATATCTTCTACCTGATAAATGCATGTACGAACATAATGCAACCACATGTTAATAATGCTAGCATGCTAACACTGGTGATTAAGCCCACTTTTGTTCATTTAACCTCCATGTCTGAGGTCACAAAGGCAGTCTTGTGGCTGTTTACGCCCACTCTGAGTGGTCCTTCTATCCCATCATGCTGAAGTGTTCAGTCTGTAACTGAACCTACTTGTAACTGTAGTCCACCTTATGATCGTTTGGAGTGTAACTGCAAGACTTCTGTCCTGGTTAACACAGCCTTGAAATGGATGGCGTTCAGTGAACTCTTGTTTACTGTTAGTCACAGAAAGGTGGACCTGTTATCCATAACACATTACCTTTGTATGCCATACAGTGCATTGCACCTGTGATCTCTTGTTAACCCCTATTGCAGTCTTTATGTGTGACTTGATCAACACTGACGTGCCATGTTGTAAAAACTCTAGTACAAAGTTCTTTGGCTATGTGTCCTCCTGTTTAACCAGCAGTGATGGAGATGATCAGTCAATAAGATGTTGAATTTGCTTCTCATTATTCAGAAGCCCAATCAAAGTCATTCAGTCAGAGGTCAGCCACAAACGGCAGAGCGCAACAGTAGGGTTCAGTAAGAAAAAATCCCATTAATTTTTCCCCTCTGGCTCAATCAAAATTAAGATTATACTGTACAGTGAAGATTTCAATATTAACTGTCAAATTGCCAGTGAAATAGCAACTGTATTTTGTTTTCTTTTTTTTTTTTTTTTTAAGCTGATCAATTTTATATCGTCAAATCAGCAATAAGTTTGTAGTGTGCAGTTCATTCCATATTCATTTTTATTTTATTAAGGCCCAAGCACGACGGTGCAAGGACCCTCTTGGAATATCTCAGTTTATAATTTTATTTTATTTTTTCCTCTTTCTTTAAGGTGGAATGTTTGTTTTAATAATTTGTAATTATTCTTTATTGCAAATTATTGTATTTTATTTTCTTTTTTATTATTATTTTTTTTTAAATTAAACTCTTAAGTGGGAAAATGAATTGGGAAGAGACTTCCAGAACCAAGGCCTTAGAGAGCGGTTGGTCACTGTTGTGCTCTGTACATCTATACATCAGGAAGTGGCCTCTGTTCTATATGTACTTTATTGCCACCACAATAACACTATCAGGGTAATCTACTTTTAGATTTGTACATTTTATGATTGCAGTTAATTTTATTTTACTCTATAAACACTCTGTTTATGGTACCGTGTGTATGAGTGTTTTGGTTGCTGACTGCTATCCATGTTTTCCATGGAAAATAAATGTGACATTAACTAAAACCTGAATGTGTTTCTTTCAGATGTGTCTTACAGTTAACATTGAATGAAATCACCTACAACATCACCATATATGACTGGGAGCATATTGAAGTACATACTGGGTCAGTTTTGCTTTCATGCTGACTTTAACATGCAATACCTCAGTGATAGCTTTGTTAGCATAAACTATATCTGGTAAGCGCATGTTTGTTGCAAAGAGACCATTGGAAATCATTTGAAATCAACTTTGTGTACAAATATCATAAAAGAATGGGTTCACAAAGTGTTGAGAAAAAATATTGATCTAAAAATGAACATTTTAATCATTAGCATGTTCGCTATTCCAAGTGAAAATCAAAAACACTGATTGCACTTCCTCACAAAATGTTATCAGAGTAGTAACTCTCATGCTATCCAACCAAATTACATACCAAATAACTAAACAACACAAAGTAAATCACTAAACCTGCTCATAGCACATTCTTGACTAAACCGGTCTAAAGCCTGAAGCCTGAATTTCTTCACATTTTTCACACACACAAGTGACTAGCAAGCAGTTGACACCCAGCGAACATAAAAAAAAAAAAAACATGAAGAACATAAGTGTGTGTGCTATAAAAATGTTCTATTTGGAATATTCTGTGTGGAACGTTAAATGTAAATCTATACAAAAATAAATGTAGGTTTTGTAAGAATCCTGGCAATATTTGCTTGCTAGCTAAGCAGTATTTTGGTAATTTGCACTATTAAGAGAAAATTAAAAGTTAATTATTGGATTGTAAAAATCCCAGTGCTAATGGTTGTAGCTTATGCTAATTCCAGTGTTTAGTACTATTATTTTACAATTGCAATTAGATTATTGATTATTTTAGGTTAGTAACTTTGGGTTTTGCTGTTGATTTGATTTAAAATGTTATCCATAACAGGATCATTTGAGCTGGAAGACTTTACTAGTGCAGGTCACTGCGGGTCACATGAGAATAAGAGTAAGAGATAAAATTCTGATTATAATTATGTCTGCACCAGTCTCACTGTAACCCATCATTAAGAGACTTTGTTTTGTCTCACAGAAAAGCCAACTGCACAGATAACAGTTTCAATGAATGCAGTCTAGTACCTAACTTAGCATAACTAGCATTTCACTCAGGAATAAACAACAGTTACTCTCAAACCATAATGTGTACTTTTACAACTCAAGATAGCCAGTTTGAAATGGTAGTGCTCAGACATTCTTGTGGTTGAAAGAAGATATCACAGTTAGCATGTTCCACACATCCTAAAAGAAAAGAGAATTTTCAATAAACGTCCCTTAAGGACTGTCTAAGATATCTACATTGAGTGTAGTCAGAAAGAAACAACATATTTCATAATCATCTCTGACTGAAAAAAAAAAAAGTCATGCTGTGGTTGAAATCATCCGAACACAGAGATCGTCAATTTTCGCAAAAGTCTTAAAATGAACAATAGCAGACCCGAACACAGATCATGTGACCTTGGTGTGACCAATGCTTAGTCAATCGTCTTTGGGGTTTGAACCCATTTCACACATCTTATGTAATCTTATGAGAACATTTAGGTAACTGAATGCCTGAACTTTGACATATTCTGAAATGGACTTTGGTAATGAGTTATGACGAGTTGATGTCATGCTGTCATTGGTCACATGACAGGAGAGATGACAGGAGTTTAACAGCAAATTGGCGCAAATCCTTTCTGCCTGTTGATGTGATTTGTTCTGGAAGATATGTGTAATTGTGCACAGCCTGAAGTCTCTTGTAATGTGTGTGACGCAATATGTCGGGCCCCTTTAGCGGGAAAGCTGATAGGATTAAATCCAACAGCAGTGTGGTCTCATTTGAAGCACTGGTACTGACACAAATCAGCTTTTATTGCACGTCTGGAGGCTTGAGGGAACATTGCTTAAGATAAATTAAATCTCATTACACACATAGTGATGGTTTCTAAATACCACAATGTTGGTTTCTAAAGGCCAACCCATTTCCTGCCATAATCAGTGGTGTTTGCAAAGGCAATCATCATTATTAGAATCACTCATATATAGGTTTAGGGGTTTAGAACAAAATTGTTTAATCAAAGGGAAAAATGTTTTATAAATTTCTGTCATCATTTACTTGACTTTGATGTCGCTCCAAACCTGTATAAATTTCTTCAGTGGAGGGTAAAATTAGAGTTTTCTAACTGCTATTTTCATTAAATGAAAGTAAATGGTGACCAAGGCTTTCGACCTTCAAAAGATTTTAAATGGTTTTAAAAGTTCAATTACTTGACTTCACAGCATTTTTATAATGGAGTGTCAACGATCAAACAATGGTGAAATATGTCCATCTAGCAATGCAAAAAATCATCAGCGGGTGGTCTTTTTTTGCATTCAAAAACACGAGACACAGGGCAGTGGCATGAACAACCATCTGGATATGTACTCTTTAATAAGTTCAAGTACTTTCAACAACACAAGACACCGCAGAAGACACTAGATGAGCATACAATGGTCAAATGCTTCTGTCCATTGTATGTTACATAGAAAAACAATGGAAATGTAGTGCAGTGATATGCAGAAATGTAAGACGCAGAGCACTGGAATGTTGTTTTTTTTTAGCCAAAAGAAGTCCAACTTCTTTTAACTTCAGAGCTGCATTTTTACAATGCAATGTCATGCATAAGACACTGCAAAAGATGCAAAAGTGCAGCACAATTTGAAATGTAGAATGCAAAAATGTTTTATGACATCAAATGTCATTAGTTTTTGTGTTCTGTAACCAGCTAAAACGTGCAACATTTAAATTAAAATCACACAAATGAAAGAATAGCATCTTAAATAGTGAATAATAAATACGTAATTACAGTCAGTAAAGGGATATTTCACGCAAAAAAGAAAATTCTGTCATCGTTTACACACATTGTAATTCCATCTCATTCCAAACCTGACTTATTTCTTTTAAAGAACACAAAAGAAGGTAACGTGAAGGAAAATTACAGTCCAGACAACTTTGGATCCCATTAAGTTTTACAATGTAAACCAAAACAATAAATAAATAAATCACATTCGCTCACATTTTCTTCAAAAATCTAGTTATTTAAATCTGTCCTCACATTTGATATGGTTTTTGAAACGGAGCCAGACTTGACCATTTTTGTAGTGACTTAATGTGATTGTTTGATAACCCCTGATAAATTGCTTCATAATTTCATTGGCAGGAGCTTTTGACTTCCTGCCATATACAAGAGGCCATAAAACCCATCAGTCTTTGGCACACAGACTCACACATGCAGGCACAATGTGTTTGTGTCTCACATCAGGCTGTGTTTCCCTGTCTTTTGTCAACACTGCTGGAGGGAGTGACACGTTTAACTTGCATATAGTCAAATGGTCAATGCCTCTGCGAGGAAACCTCAATGATGTTTTTTTATTTTTTATTTATTTATTTATTTTTTTATCTTTCTGTACTATAAAGATATACTATATAAATTACCTTTTTGTTTCTGAAGAAAATATGAGAATAGTTTGCTGGTAGAAAACTTGTCGCCACAGTGCTTGGATGTTGTGGGTGGTTTCCAGAGTATTGCTGTGTCGTTACTTAAGTGTTTTAAGCAGTTGTATACTCCCCCAAGTCCAAATATATAATATAATTTAATATATAGCATCACTGATCAATCTTTTTATAATTGGACATACAAACCCAATTCCAGAGAAGTTGGGACATTTTGCAAAATGCAATAAAATCAAGAATCTGTGATTTGGTAATTCTCTTTTAACTTTTATTTCACTGACAAAAGTACAAAGAAAAGATTTCCAAAGTTTTCACTGACCATTGTAAATGTATTTTGTAAATATTAACTTTTTTTTTTTTTTTTTTTGATGGCTGCAACACATTCCAAAAAAGTTGGGACAGAGGCGGATTAACGTTACTTTCGCTTTTTAGTGAATGCAACGATCCCCGATCTGCCTGTACACGTCTATGTTTGCGCGAATCATTTGTGATCCAGCTTCATCTACAGAAGAAGTGAGTATGAGGGTTTTTTATGAATCTTTGCAAATCACCTTTCCTAATATGTGCTAGTTAGCCAGTTTCGCGACTAAAGTAAACAGTACTGCTCTTCACCCCACTGAAGAGAGGGGTGGGGTCAACAGAGCTCATTAGCATTTAAAGCAACATGGACTAAAAAAACATGGACTGAAAACAGCTGATTTTGACAGGGTAAAAAGAAAAAACAAGTTTTTTACACTACCATTGAGAAATTTCAACCAAAGTATGTTATAGACTTTTAATTAAGACCCTAAAGAATCATATCAACTTGGGCATCCGATGACCCCTTTAAATATAGCCACATGGGCCAATCGCCAAACGACTGTGATTTACCACAGTCTGCTGCCGCATCAAGAAATGCAACTTGAAACTCTGTTACTCTAGGACAGGGGTCTGCAACCTTCAACATCTAAAGAGCCATTTTGGCCCTTTTCCCACCGAATAAATTTCACGTTGAGCCAGAAAACCTATTTGATCCCTAAAAGGAAGATAACACTGCATATAGCTAAAGTTACAGGGCAGGGGCAATCATTTCAGAAGGGGGACTGAAATGTCAAATGTAATAATAATATTTATTTATGTAAAAAAAAATAAAAATTCTTATCTCTTACTTAATTGGCTGAGAAATAAAATTCTCATATGATTCTGTTTTGGACTTTCTGTGCGAAAGCGCCCTCCGGCTTCAAATATGAATGAAACGTACATTCAGCGTATGAGAGTGTTCAGCTCTCCGTAATGTTTTCTTTTAATTTGAATCTAGATTTATTCACACTTGTTTCCGGGAAAAATGGATTTCGAGTTCTCAGTCCCAAAGATCAAAGGGACCATCCAGACTTTCATTAGCGACAGAAGCAAAAGTAAACATCTGTCATGGTATGGGGGTGCAGCAGAGCAAACAGCATGACTGTGTGACTGGCATATGTGCGAAGGTACCAATCACAGGGATGCTTATACTGGGATTGTACAGAGATATATACTGCCATCAAGATGATGTCTTTCATGGGAAGTCCATGGTTATTATATCAAGAAAATGCCAGCTCTCATTCTGCATGTGTCAAAGGAGAATCAGACAAGTCAAGTCAAGTCACTATTATTTGTATAGCGCTTTTAACAATGCAAATTGAGTCAAAGCAGCTTTACATCACCTTGATATAAAGCTGGGTGGCTTTATATCAGCTTTACAGTATTTAGACGGGGACATAGTGTGTCAAAATAGTGTCATTCTCCTCTGTCCAGACAAAATCAGCAGTTTAAATCTAGGCTAAAGCAGAGTCAGATTGTGCAGAGGACTCATCTGGTTCCTGTGGTCTGGTGTCGCAATGGCCGTCTAGGAAACAGGGTCTTCACTGGGGATCAGTCTCTGGGGCTCATCTAGTTGTCCTGGTCTCCGCTGACGTTTAGGGCTGTAGAGGTCATCTCTAGGTGCTGATCCACCATCTGATCTGGATACGGACTGGATCCAGGTGGCTGCAGTGACCATCTGATCTAGATACAGTCTGGATCTGGTGGCTACGGTGACCTCGGAATAAGAAAGAAACAGACTAATATCAGCATAGATGCCATTCTTCTAACGATGTAACAAGTACATCGGGTGCTTTGGGAAGTGTTCCCGGTTCCGGTTGACCTAATTAATGCAGCCTAACAATCCTTTAACGGATTTGAATTATAGAAATGCAATAGTGTATTATGTGTAAGCCAGGTTGAAGAGATGGGTCTTTAATCTACATTTAAACTGACAGTGTGTCTGCTTCCCGAACAGTGTTAGGTAGATCGGTCCAGAGGAAAACGATCTCTCGCCCGCAGTTGATTTTGATATTCCAGGTATTATCAAATGGCCAGAATTTTGAGATCGCAGCGGGACGTGAAGGACTATAATGCGATAAGAGCTCACTCAAATACTGAGGTGCCAAACCATTCAGGGCCTTATAGGTAATTAGCATGATCTTAAAATGTATACAATGTTTAATAGGGAGCCGGTGCAGTGTTGACAGAACCGGGCTAATGTGGTCATACTTCCTGGTTCTAGTAAGAACTCTAGCTGCTGGTGCGTGCAATTAGAAGTCAGGTGACTGTGATCGGGTGATGGTGCTGGGTGGTGACTGTTGTGATGGTGACTGATTCCCGACATTACCCCCTCCCCCAGGGGCGTCTCCTGTCGCCCTCGAACGGCGACGGGGGTGGCCACGGCCTCTGGGTGCGGGACGCTCGGGGTGCGTGCAATAGAATTCTTCAAGCAGTAAGGGGTCTAGGATGTCGTCCCTGGCCACCCAGGAGCGTTCCTCCGGTCCGTATCCTTCCCAGTCGACCAGATATTCCAGTCTTCCGCCCCGTCGCCGTGAGTCCAGGATTTCCTTGACCAGATAGACGGAGGGTTGTTCGAGGATTTCTGGGGGAGGAGGTTCATCCACTTCTGTGGGTCCTGGTGCAGAGGGAGAACAGGGTTTAAGGAGTGACACGTGGAATGAAGGATGTATTCTGTACCTGGGTGGGAGTTGGAGTTCATAGGTGACCTCGTTGATCTGCCTCTGTATCGGGAAGGGACCAATGTAGGCGGAGGCGCAGATCCCGGGTGGACAGCCAGACCTTGTCTCCGGGATGGTAGGTGGGAGTAGTGGTTCGCCGGGCATCTGCAAAGATTTTATGCCTCCGCACTGCACGTTGGAGGTGGATGTGAGCTGAGTCCCACACTCTCTCGCTCGCTCGGAACCAGTGGTCTACAGCTGGAACCTCCGATGGCTCTCCTGTCCATGGGAAGAGTGGTGGTTGGTACCCGAGTACACACTGAAATGGTGTAAGACCAGTGGTGTTTTGTTGCTGGGAGTTCTGTGCATACTCGGCCCATGGGAGGAAGCGGCTCCAGCTGTGCTGATCGTCATGGCAGTATGCCCAGAGGTAACGTCCGAGTTCCTGGATCTTGCGCTCAGTCTGGCCATTCGTCTGGGGGTGATATCCTGAGGACAAGCTGACCGTGACACCCAGCAACCTGAAGAACGCTTTCCACACATGGGAAATAAACTGAGGACCTCTGTCCGAGACTGTTTCGGAACACGTGCTTGAATAAGTGTTCCGCTGTTTCCATGGCAGTAGGGAGTCCTTTGAGGGGGATGAATTTGCAGGCTTTGGAAAAGTGATCGACTGCCACCAGCACGCAAGGGTTCCCTTCGGAGTTGGGAAGGTCCGTCACGAAGTCTATTCCCAAGTGTGACCAGGGTCGATGAGGGATTGGTAATGGTTTTAGCTTGCCTACTGGAAGATGCTGGGGGGTCCTGGACATGGCGCAGACTGAGCAACTGCGGACGTACCTGATGACATCCCGGGTCATACTAGGCCACCAGTACCGACCTTGGAGGAGCGAGAGGGTCCTGTGGCTGCCTGGATGTCCAGAGCCCGGTACATTGTGAACTGAGCCCAGAAGGGAGTGTCGTTGGGTGGTCGGTACATACGTCTTCCCTTCTGGGCCTCCCAGCGGAGCAGGTTCGGTGAGAGTGGCGGCTCGGATTTCCTTGTCGATGTTCCACTGAATGGGGCTTACAACCATGGCTGGAGATAGAATGGGTTCAGGATCTGTGGGAGTATCGGGAGAATGTAATCTGGAGAGTGCATCAGCCTTGTTGTTACGACTTCCGGGGCGATAGGTTATGGTGAACTGGAACCTGGTGAAGAACAAAGCCCAGCGGGCTTGACGTGGGTTGAGTGTTTTTGCATCTCGAAGATATTGGAGCTTTTTATGGTCGGTGATGACTGTGAACGGGTGTTTTGCTCCCTCCAGCCAGTGCCGCCACTCTTCCAGGGCAAGTTTGATGGCCAATAACTCCCGGTTCCCGATGTCATAGTTCTGCTCCGCTGAGGTCAGTTTCTTCGAATAGTATGCGCAAGGATGGAGGCTAGGAGGCTCACCGTGGTATTGGGACAGCATGGCCCCGACGCCGGTGGTGGAGGCGTCGACTTCAACCACAAAAGGAGCTGAAGGATCCGGGTGGTGTAGGATGGGGGCCGTGCTGAAGGCTGTCTGCAGTTTCTGGAAGGCTTCGTGGGCGATGGAGTTCCAGGACAGGGACTTGGGTTTTCCTCGGAGTAGGGATGTTAAAGGGGCTGTGTGAGTGCTGAAATTCTTGATAAAGCGACGGTAAAAGTTGGCAAATCCCAGGAACTGTTGGAGCTCTTTAATGGTCTGGGGACGAGGCCAATTCCTCACAGCATCTACCTTCCCCTGGTCCATTTCAATCCCCTCTTGGCCTACGATGTATCCCAGGAATTGTACTGTGGGGCGATGGAATTCGCATTTCTCCAGCTTCAGGAAGAGATGGTGTTCTCGGAGCTTCTGGAGGACCTGCTTGATGTGTTGGCGATGTTCGGCCTGGTTCCGGGAGTAGGTTAGTACTGTATGTCGTCAATCACGGAGCGATGGAGGAACTCCCGGAACACCTCGTTCATGAATCCCTGGAAGACTGATGGCCAGCCCATACGGCATTACAAGATATTCGTAGTGCCCCGACGGAGTGATGCCGTCTTCCACTCATCCCCTTTCTGGATTCGAACGAGGTTGTACGCGCTTCGCAGGTCCAGCTTGGAGAAGATGCGGGCCCCACGGAGTTCCTCAAAGGCAGCTGGAACCAGGGGAAGAGGGTAAGGCAGCTTCACTGTGAAGGCGGATACTGCAACATAATTATTATCGGTGAATAGTTGAACTGGGAGCAAGGACAGGGTTGAAACAACAGGATCCAATTGAAGGGTACTCACCGCAGGGCGTGGTGGTCGGACAGGGCAGGTCCTGATGTAATGGTCGGGATCAGCACAGTAGAGGCACAATCCTGCCGCTAGGCGGCGAGCCCGTTCTGAGGGGGTGAGTCGAGTGTTATCCACTTGCATCGGTTCTGGTACTGGGGAATCCATGGAGGGCACGACAGACTGGTGGGCGGTTTCATTGGCGTGTGAGGCATTGGGAAATACGAGTGGCTCTCTGCATAAAGTTTTCAAGACCAACGTCATAGATGGCCATATGTGCTTGAATGCGGGGGTCCAGGCCCTGTCGATAGGCGCTGAGCAGAGCGGTTTCATTCCACCCGCTAGTGGCCGCTAGCGTTCGAAACTCCAACGTGTAGTCACTCGTAGAAGCAGAGCCTTGACGCAGTCGCAGCAACTGATCGGCTACGGAGAGCTTTCCTGTTGCATAGCCAAACACCTCCTTAAAATGGTTATTGAACGCACTGTATGAGTTGGTTATGGCAGTATTCACATCCCATATTGCTTTCGCCCATAACAGCGCCTTGCCACAGAGAAGAGAAATCAGGAAGGATACCTTTGATCGTTCGGTGGAGAATTGTTGGGGCTGCATCTCCATATAGAGTGCCAGTACTCCATACTGCACTTGTGATTGGTATAATTCCTCTTCATTTACTGCCACAAATTGATGGAGGTCAGAGAAGTACAATTTGAACCATGCCAGTGCACTTCCTCTAATGCCAACATAATTTTCTAGTCTATTTAAAAGAATGTTGTGGTCGATAGTGTCAAACGCGGTGCTAAGATCCAGTAGCACTAATAGAGAGATACAACCATGATCAGATGATAAAAGCAGGTCGTTTGTACCTCTAATGAGAGCAGTCTCAGTACTATGATATGGTCTAAAACCTGACTGGAAATCCTCACATATATCATTTCTCTCTAAGAAGGAACATAGTTGTGATGATACTACCGTTGACAGAAAAGGGAGATTCGAGATCGGTCTGTAATTAATTAATTATTTGGGGTCAAGTTGTAGTTTTTTAATGAGAGGCTTAATAACAGCCAGTTTGAAGGTTTTTGGGACATATCCTAATGACAATGATGAGTTAATAATATTCAGAAGAGGATCTATTACTTCTGGAAGCACCTCTTTTAGGATCTTAGATGGAACAGGGTCTAACATACAGGTTGTTGGTTTAGATCATTTAAAAAGTTTATACAATTCTTCATTTCCAATAGAAGAGAATGAGTGGAATTGTTCCTCAGGTGATCTATAGCGTACTATCTGTGGCTGACAGCTGCATGGTTATAATTTTATCTCTAATAGTTTCGATCTTGGAAGTAAAGTAGTTCATAAAGTCATTACTACTGTGCTGCTGGGTAATGTCTGCACCTGCTGATGTTATATTTTTTGTTAATTTAGCCACTGTATTGAATAAATACTTGGGGTTGTGTTTGTTTTCTGTGTTGCTTTCCTGTAGGATAGAGTATTTTCCCACCAAGCAATACGAAATACCTCTAATTTTGTTTTTCTCCAGATGCGCTCCATTTTCCAGGCTGCTCTCTTTAAGGCCAGAGTGTTCTCATTATACCAAGGTGTTGGACTCTTTTCCTTAATCTTCCTTAAGCATAAAGGAGCAACCGTAGAGAGAGTCCATAGTTTCTGTTACATCATCAAGTTGTTCTGAGCTATTGGATATGCTGAGGAACTGAGATAAATCAGGAAGATTATTTACAACAACAACAACAATCACAGACTGCTGAGCATCTGAAGTCTTGTATCAAGCCAGATTGGACAAAAATTTTACTTGCAGAATTTTATTAATTAGTATCCTCAATTCCCAAACAATGAAACATTGCAATTAAAAGGACCGTTGATGTAACACAGTGTTAAACATGCCTCTGTCCCAACATTTTTGGAGTGCGTTGCAGCCATCAAAATTAAAATTTGTTCATATACAAAATACATTTACGTTGGTCAGTGAAAACTTTAGAAATCGTTTCTTTGTACTTTTGTCAATTAAATAAAAGTTGAAGAGAATGAACAAATCACAGATTCTTGATTTTATTGCATTTCACAAAATGTCCCAAATTCTCTGGAATTGGGGTTATAATAGGACAGTCATTCTTTAAACACAAAATCCTCTCTATTTTAATCATTGATTTAATTTAGTAGGTGTTTTCCTAGTTTTCCTTGCTAATAATTTTACCAAGAAATTATTTCTAATTAAAAAATAAATAAATAAATAAATAAAATAAAAATAGTGAGAAATACAATTAGACAATTGCTGACATACAATAAGAGCACAACGCTGTAAAATAGATGTGGATAGCATAGCTCACATAACTTGTTTAAGTTCAATGAGAAATGTTTGAGTTCATCTTGAGAAGTCCAACTTTTGATTGAGACTGGTATCTTGGAAAATCTGTGTACAGTTTCTTTCTTCTGAAACTCCAAAGATGCGTGTGAAATTTTCTGCCGTATTTTTCTCGGTAGACACATCTAATTAGTGTTTGGAAAAAGCAAATATTAAAGATCCTAGATATAAATATTAAAGCGATTTCATTTTTTTAAATATTTTTTCCCCCCTTTGAGATAACATGCAGCAAAGCCTTATCCTTCTGACTAGCTCAATGGAAACATGGTTTAGTTAATATTCAATGACCTACTGATTTTATTTCTCCTTGCATCATTCTGTTCTCTCTCTCTCTCCCTTCCGCCCATAGTCAGTTTTGTTAGTTTTCCTCCATTGTTGACGGTCTCTAGGCTGCTCTTTGATCTCCCACATGATGACTGATAGCACCTCAGCCCCTGCAAAGTTTCCGATGCCCTCGAGACATTCTCCTCTGTTTGTGAATCAGATAGTCAGGCAACAGGACTGCCTTTGTTGCACAAACCAAACCATTGATCATGTGTTGGTATATTCTGGAACACGCAACCTAAACATTGACCAGCTGCAAGTCCATTCCTTATCATCACCCCTTTCACCCGAAGTGTGCTGTCATGTGCTGGTCCATTCACAAAAGATATAGGCCATGCTAAACTGCTGAAAGAGTTACTCGGGATATTGCGGTTTTTGTGAATCACTGGGGATCTGCCAGGTTTGAATGGGTAAAGCTCTACGCTTCATTGAAAAAATGGCCTGGAGTAATTATAACTATTAAAACTACACTTTCTTATTTCTTAATGGGGTTCTTCCAGAAATTAAAGTAAGAGGTCCCATGTTAGATGTTTTGGGTACTGTGAGACATATACCATCATTGCAAGCGGGTGAGGAACTCTGTGTCCTTGGCACTGAATAATCTCATTTAAACGCAGATTAGCTGTTCTGGATCAGAACCAAGCAGGATGGTTTGTGACATGTTCAGACCAGAGTGGGCTTTTTATTACGTAAGCGTGGACGTCTCCCTATGTGCGGCTCTTCATGCTGTTCTCAGTAACTGGGATTTATCTGTTTGTGAGATAACACATGTAGAACTGCTTGACTTCACTCTTCACATCACAATAAGACTCAGATAAAACAAACTGTTGGTACCGGCAACAAGTACAAACTTGTAACCTAAGGAGGTCCTTAGTGAAGCCCTTATCATTTATGAATAAAATATTCTTAACTCATGTAAAGTGCTTTAACAGAAAACTGTAGCATCTGCGCCTAATATTCTATATTTCATTTTAAAAAAGTGATTATGGGATTTTCAAGAAATCATATTTTCTCATTTAAGGCCTAATGTATCAAGTTTTTTTTTTTCTGTGTGCCAAAATGGGTAACAGTGACAAAAACTACAAAATATTATTGCACCAAGCTATGCTATACTTACAATATAAGCTACACAGGAAAAATTTTGTATCACTGATCACTGTAACATTTTTCCTATAACAGAGTTATAGTTAGAGGTCCATATAAGTACAAACATAATGTAAAAACTGACAAATACTGCAAGAAAAAAAGACTTGATTGAGATCATTCCCTTAAGGTATACAGAGCCCTTAAAATAATGAGACTGAAAGAAAAAAAATATTTAAATGCTTTTCACAAAACATTTGAGATTCTTAGCATTTAAATATGTGTGTACATGTATATACTGTATGCATACTGTGAAAACATGATATTTAAATTAAAATAAAAGCAAAACAAAGGTATAAATATAACAAAGAGGTATGTAGATATGGTTATAAATATAGTATAATGAATAAAACCCCATTAAAATGTCATTTTTAATGAACATTGGCCTCAAAATATGTTTGTCTCAGTAATTAGGAAAAAGCACAATCTGCTTGCATAGATCTGATGTTTTCCATTCACAGATTTAGTTTGAATTTGAAAATAGCTTCAATATTGCAGCTTATTTCTCAATATGATGACCTAATGCATGAGCTACAAATGAAACACAAAGCTTCTTCCTTGTACATCCCTCTTTTGATGCTAATGGGCTTGTCCCTCTGTAAGGAGTCTAATTGGCCGTAGCCAGCCGCTCAGGTATGTAGTGAGCTCACACAGAGGCCTTGTTTGCTCATATAGGTCAAATGCTATGTGAACTGTGGTGGTGATTGATGAGGAAATCAATCCATGGCTGTTAAGTCCAATTGTGTTTCTGTGTGTAAACAATGTCTCCACCATGATTCTGCCCAACATGTTGTTGCGGTAGCATGCATCGCCCCTCAAATGAGCCCACTAATCGTTTCCACTTTCAGCCTTTTATAGCTGTGGAAGCCATTAGTGCTGTCTGCTTGAGGCTCAGCAGTCTCACTAGAAGTCAGTGGCTAGTAGTGACCCAGGTCTATAACCGGTGTCCTAGCCTTTTAAAACTTAAGAGAGAGGGGCGCTAACCTTTAACCTGCCTGCCTCACCTCCCACGACCAGAGCTCCCCCTGCTCCAGGACAGGATGTGCCCTCACCGGTAGCATGGTTGGAGGCCCTTGGACAGAGACACTGTCCAGACAGCATGTCTGCTTTAAACATAAAGACTTCGTTAGGGAACAGTGACGGTTTGGAGTGGGTGTTTATGTTTAGAGAGGTGGTTAATGCTAGAATGAATAAAAGATGTGTGAGGTCGAAAAGATCTACAACTACTAATAACATCTATAAATACACTGATTAATATATATATATATATATATGAAGAGTTCAGATGCAAAAGCCTCTAAGTGCCATCTGAAATTTTCATCTAAAATGAGCATTTTTTTATCAGGCTCCTTTGTGTAGGTTCAGTAATTTTACTCTAATGGCAATGTATAGGTGCTTTTCTATGCAATTAAAGTGTAATAACTGAACATAAATATAGGAGCCTGATAAAAATGCTCATTTTAGAAGAAAATTTCAGATTTAGAGGCATTTAGAGGCTTCTGCATCTGAACTCTTCATATATTACAAACTAAAAATGGCAGCTGTGGTTGCCAGAATACTGTACAAAATATTATAAAAAAATATAGACATTTACAGAAAAACCTGTAAATCTTTCAGTTTACAAAGTGTAAAAATGAAAATAAATAAATAAATAAATAAAAGAGTAAATCCAACAACTTTTACCTACAAAAACGATACATTAGATTGATCAACAGTTTTTCACAGTAATGCATAACAATTAGTTTTTTTAGTCTTTTACTATTAAATTCCAATTATTATACTTCAAGTTAAACTAAAATAAGATATGAAATGAAAAGTGTCTGCTAAATGACTAAATGAAATAATACTCTGGCAACTAGCTGAAATAAAATAAGTTTAAGATTTTTATATTTTATTTCAGTTTATATTCATTTTATAATCATACATTTCAGTTTACATTTATTTTAGAATCACAAGGGATGGAGTATTTTTTATGGTTTTAATTTTAATTTTAGTTTTAGTTAATAATTATCAGATTAAAGAAAGAAAAAGAAAAATGTTTTTAAAAGTGTGGGAAAATATATGTTTCACTATTTATTAATATGTGAAAAATGTTTGTCTGCCAAATTAAAGTCATGGTCTCTTAAAATATCAGATAAGGTTAGTTCAGGAAGTAAAATGTCATGTAGTGCAACTCTACAGAAACATAATAATATTTTTGAATAAACAAATAAATAATTATTAAAAATGGAAGTTGGTTTAGATAATACGGGAAGTTATAGTTTAGAAAAAGGGCTACTTTTAATCTAGAATGTATGATCTGATATTGATGTTCTGAAGATTTTTTGGTTATGCATAATTCCTGTACTTCCATTTGTAGCACTTCATAATTGAAATGACTTATCTCAACTGTAAAGTAGTAAAACTAAATCAGTATAGATGCCTAATTGTTGTGCAACTGCTGTACGTTTTTGCACTGATGTTCTGTCAGACGTTTAGTTTCTGGTTAGGGTGGATAGAGCAGATGAACACAGTTTGTATTATTGTTCTTCTGTCTCTCGTCCCAGTGCACACACTCAGTCTCTCCCCCGCTCATGAACCCTCCCACGTTCAGTTTCGGCCTTTGAATGCTGCTAGTCATTGCCAGTACGCAACATATGAACAAAATCCCTTGTTCTTCTTGTTTGTCCATTATGCAACTGGTCGATGTGAATCCATATAATTCATTTGCTTTTAACTGCTCTCTTCTCTGACTGTTGACAGAGACATTAGTACAGAGAGAAAGAGATCTTTTCCATTCCAAGAGTGGGTGTGTGTGTTCACATCAAAGAGCTCTTCACTGAATTGTGCTCAGTGCTCTAAATGTCCTCTTTATTTTATTACATCTTCAATTTGCTATTACACATACAGCATTCTTTAAAGGGCTCCTAGCAAATTTTTTCAATCATTTTAGTTTTACAGTATAAAAAAAAAAAGCTTTAGTGTTGCATGTTTGAATGTTAATGTCTGGGATTAATGTTTGTTTTTTGTTTTTTTGGTAAGAATCTGCAGAGCAGTAGGTGCTGCACACAGTCAGTAACAGCTCAAGGATTGGTGGACCTTCTTTTTTTACTTTTATGATTAATTCCTCTAATATTTCAGAAAAAAAAAAATTTCTTTTAGAATCTACTTATTCCAAACAGACATCTCTGAAGTGCAGATGTGGGCATTTAAATGGGATTAAATACGGTAAATATAAGAAATAAAAAATGGGAAACTAAAGGTAGTGTTGCAATCACTAAATAACAGCATGTTATTGTATGTAATGTGTCATTAAGACATTAAGCATTAAATAAGCTAGTATAGATCACGGAAGAGGTCAAATTCACCACATAACAAAAGCATACCATATACGTTAAGATTTTATTTTGTTATTATAGTTGTTTTTTAATTTGGAGTTGAGTTTCTCTTTCTCATTATCCAAACTAATGGTTTTAGGCTGTTCTCATTTGGAGGATTACTTTCTTGTCTTCTTTTTGCAGAGAATAACGATCAGGGGGTCATAAGGGTCATGCACAGGGTCAGAGGAGGATAAGCACTATAGAGAGGTGAGGGGGAGGGAGGGAGATGGACAGAGTTTATCCAATGAAAGAGAAAAGCCAATATACAGTGAAGGAATGTTTTACTCTGAGGTGTCTTTCTGTTTAACTGGTTAATTCTATCATTCTCACAATTCTGTCATGTTGTCTTTTTTGATTTGTAAATGCTTGTAATAAAAGCATGCAGTGAACACAAGCTGGAGGAAACATAATTGTGACTTTATGCTTTGCAGTGTAAGTTTAAATCTTGCAATTGCTTCTCATAGATCCAATTGTTTTATTTATTTTTTTAAATAAATGAATTACTTTATTTATTTATTTATTGTTTATTTGTTTGTGTGTACATATGGATATTGACAGAGCCTCATAACTATGGTAGGTGGTAGATGTGGTTTCATATGAAAAAGAGCAGCATGAACATTCTTCTTTGTAGTTCCTCGTGAAAAGAAGTGTGCTTCATTGTATGTGCACTTGTAGTGTACTCCAAATTACACCAAAGTAGATTTTAAAAAAAAAGTACTTTCAGATAAAACAGATAAAATAATGGAATAAAAGGCAACTTAAGTGTGCTTAAAGAGAGTACACTTTGATTATGTTTCTTAACATACTTTTAAAAAGTGCACTTAAGTGTAATAATTTCAAATGAAATTTTTAGTTTTAAAGTACATTCTAAACCATTCTTTTTTTTTTATAATCTTTTGTCATGCTTTTAAGTAATTTTTTGATGTGTTGACTACTAAAGCACATGATTATAATTTTAACTGTAGTGTGTTACCCAATAGAGAATAGTGAAGCTGACATCACGCCGCGTTGAGTTCTGGGAAACTGCTTTGTTTATCCGCCATACTGAGAGGTTGAGTTCAGGGCAGTATTTTGATTTTCTGTCGTGATTGTGGAAAATGTCACCATTGTTTGTCATTCATGCTACATCGAGAATTGCAAAAGTAACTCCGATCATCATTCTGAGAGAAAACTGGACAATGCAGTGTATTTTTTCACCTTTTCTATGTCTAAAAACCCCAAGGGAAGCAGGTCACGGAGATGACAATAAGACGCCGGATAGTAAATCTGTTAATAATGTCACCACTTAAACCCACTGCCTGTCATTCAATAAAAGAATCATATTGCTGCGTGTTTTTGAAAGTTTTGATTTTGTTTGTAATACAAAATCAAATAATAGAAAGTCTAAGGCCTTCTAAGTCTAAGGCCTGTAATGCATCAATCTAAGATTGCTGTAGAGACAAACTGTAATTCCATCAAGTTAGCATTTTTAAACATTCGCTCACTAAAAAATAAATCATTTCTGATCAATGACTTAATAACCACAAATAACCTGGATTTTATGTTTCTATATGAAACATGGTTTGAAGACAGCTGCAGTGCAACAGTCCTCAATGAAACAGCCCTCCTAACTTTAATTTTACAAGTGTCTGCAGTACTGTTAGGAGAGGTGGAGGTGTAGCTTCTCTATTTAAAGATGTTTATCAATGCAAGCAAGTGTCATTTGGTGAGTATTTGTCTTTTGAATACCTAGGTATTGTGCTGAAAGGTGCTCCACGCATTCTGTTTATCATTATTCACAGGCCTCCAAAATACTCTCCAGCCTTTGTTGAAGAGTTCACAGAACTGTTATCAATGATTTCCTCAGAGTTTGACTGTTTTCCTATTGCAGGGGATTTTAATATTCACATAGATAATGCAGAAATCAAAACTACAAAATAAATTTGACCCGATTCAGTATGTGTATGGACCCACACACAATCGTGGACACACTCTAGATTTACTCATCAGTAGAGGTCTAAACATTTCATCCATTGTTATTAAGGATGTAGCACTATCTGATCACTTCTGTATTTTCTTTGATATATTGATCTCTGTTACCACTGAATCTAGATCTGTCTCTGTCAGAAAGAGATGCATTAACAAGAACACTAGTGTGCTATTTATGAGAGCTATATCTTTAACACCAAGCATTTCTGCAGACTCTGTTGATCTTCTCCTGGATTCATTTAACTCAAAAGTTAAGAATGTTATTGATGATATTGCTCCGGTAAAGGTCAGCAAGAAGACTGGCAGACAAAAATAATCTTGTAGAAAATCAACAGCAGTTCAGAGTATGAAAAGACAATGCAGAAAAGCTGAGCGGATGTGGCGGAAGACAAAACTCGAAATTCACTAAAGCATCTATAAAGACAGCCTTCATTCTTTCAATGTGGAACTAGCCACAGCTAGACAGACCTTCTTCTCAAACCTTATAAAAAGTAACTTAAACTACACTCGCACTCTTTTTGCTACTGTTGAGAGACTAACAAACCCCCCAAGTCAGATTCCCAGTGAAATGCTTTCCGACAGCAAATGTAATGAGTTTGCTTCCTTCTTTTCTGAGAAGATGGCACATCCTCAAGTTATGCAGAGGTCACACAGATTCAACCGCAATTTCAAAAAGAAGTGACTATTGCTGCATCCCAATTTGCATACTATCCATCCTAAATAGTATTCGAAAATAGAATTAGTATGTCCCAAATCATAGTATGTTTTTTTAAAACGTATGCCAAAGATTCCCGGATGGTCTACTACTTCCGGTTAGAATTCGAAGTGCAGATCGATGCACACTCTAACAGCTAATATTGCCCACAACACATTGCGCTGTGGACGAGGATTCGATGTTAAAAAACTACAAACATGGCAGATATGCACGACCGACGGACAGGTTGAGAAAAGGATTTGAGTGATAAATAATCAATGTCTAACCTGATGAAAAAAATATTTATTTAATGTTATCCACATTATATTTCATCTGCAGCAACACTGTGAACTTTTATAATGATACCTTTGGTCATTAACAAATGCATCATTATGCTAACACATGAGCAGAGTTCTCGAATTAAACGAAATGTGGATGATGTTAACTGTGACAAGATGATTAACAGGGCAGTTTAAACAGTTACAGGATGCACGTAACTAAGCAACAGAGCGTCCGTTAAAGACACAGCTACGACGAAGTAGTATGTCCGAAAGCTTGCCTACTATTCTGCTACATACTCAAAAGTATGTACTTTTTCTTTTTCTACTTTTAGGGCATAGTATAAGTAGGCGAATTGGGACGCAGCATATGTCTGTTTTTAAAGCAATTGATGACAACATTTTGGAAAAAATAGTACAGCACTTTAAATCGTCAACCTGCTATCTTGACACACTTCCCACATCTTTTTTCAAAAGTGTGCTTAACTGTTTAGAAGCAGATCTTGTCTTTCTGGGACTTTTCCAAACTCCCTGAAAACTGCAGTTGTTAAGCCCCTTCTGAAAAAGCGCAATCTTGATAACACCATGTTGAGCAACTATAGACTAATATCAAATCTTCCTTTCATAGGTAAGATTATTGAAAAGGTAGTTTTTAATCAGCTGAACAACTACTTAAACTCAAATGGTTACCTGGACAATTTTCAATCTGGTTTCCGAACACATCACAGCTCAGATACAGCACTAATTAAGATAATAAATGATATTCGCTTTAATTCTGATTCTGGCAAAATATCAGTGCTGGTACTACTAGATCTGAGTGCTGTGTTTGACACTGTCGATCATAACATACTTCTAGAGAGACTGGAAAACTGGGTCGGGCTTTCTGGGATGGTACTCAAATGGTTCAGGTCATACTTAGAAGGGAGAGGTTATTATGTGAGTATAGGAGAGCATAAGTCTAAATGGACGTCCATGACATGCGGAGTCCCACAAAGCTCAATTCTTGCACCGCACATGTTTAGCCTGTATATGCTCCCACTAAGTCAAATAATCAGAAAGAACCAAATTGCCTATCACAGCTATGCTGATGACAACCAGATTTACCTAGCCTTATCTCCAAATGACTATAGCCCCATTGACTCCCTCATATTTTTTTTCCAAAGGAGATTTAAAGGCTCAGTTATCTTCCTAACAGAAAAAAAATAAATAAAAATAAATAAACAAACAAAACATAACACAGAGGGATACAGAACTCAGAAATATTTATTTCAAGATGCAAAAAAATTCAACGGTACAACTGTAGAAAAAAACTGCAGAGGTTTATTTTTCATTTTTTATCAAGTGTACATTTGTAGTTTCTTTTTTTGTATCTTTAAAAAATATATTTCTTTGTTCTGTATCCCTCTGTGTTGTGTTGTGTTTGTTTTATCTTTGGAAGATAAATGAGCCTTTAAATCTCCTTTGTAAATGCTTTACAATGTATAAATAGACCTCACTTTAGATGAGCTCACAAAAATAGATGGCTGGCAACTACTAAATGTTTCTAAATGACTTAATCATGAATTACAGCAGTAATGTGTTAATAAAGCATTTATTAACACATTGAGCAACTATTATCATGTGTCTAAATAATAAGATTTATAAATGTACATTTAAGTAGTTTATTAATCATTTACTTACACTTTCTAAATTATCTTATGAACCACTGACAACTCCTAAATAACTGGTTTGTAAATAACGTAATAATTTAGAAATGATAAACTGATCATTAATAAAGTATGACAATACAATTATTAAACATTATAGATATGCTTAAGAACAAAACATTTATAGCTGTATTTATAAACTGCTTACTAATGCCTATTAATATTGGAACAATGCTTTATAAAGGATGAACTGACTATTTACTAATGATTAACTAATGATTCATAGTGTGTAGTTATTATAAAGTGTTACCGAACTTTCTTCAGTTAAACAAGGAGAAAACAAAAGTCATTGCATTTGGAAACAAAGATGACGTTCTCAAGGTGAATGCATACCTTGACTCTAGGGGTCAAACAACTAAAAATCAAGTCAAAAATCTTGGGGTGATTCTGGAGACAGACCTTTTTAGTTTTAGTAGTCATGTCAAAGCAGTAACTAAATCAGCATTCTATCATCTCAAAAACATTGCAAGAATTAGATGTTTTGTTTCCAGTCAAGACTTGGAGAAACTTGTTCATGCCTTTATCACAAGCAGGGTGGATTATTGTAATGGTTGTCAGGGAATCACAGTCACCACCAAACGACACTCACCAGATCATCACCTGATTACTGAGCACCAGCACCTGTCTCCACTCATCAAGAGCACTATATCAACGCACTCCTCCCAAGCCGTCACTGTCTGGTCTCAAACATTGTATGTGTTACTTACTTGACTCACCTACCTTTTTCTATCTCCTAGTTGTTCCCGTGTTCCGGTCTCCGTTCTCCACCGTTCCTGTGCTCCACCATCTCCTCGTTCTATTGTTCCCATTGGATCCCCTGGAAAAGGAAAAAGTTATGCTAAGATAAGACTCTCTTGGACATTTCCATTCCCTGCACACTCACCTGGACTCTACACCTTGCTTCACTCCGCTGCCATAGTTCAATGAACCTGCTATTGTTTGCACTTACCTCTGTGTCCCTTGTCTATCTGCTGACAATGATCTCCTCACCGACCTTCCAAAGAAGACCATTAGACAACTGCAGCTCATCCAGAACGCTGCTGCCAGGATTCTGACTAGAACCAGAAAATCTGAGCATATCACACCAGTCCTCAGGTCCTTACACTGGCTTCCAGTTACATTTAGGATTCATTTTAAAGTACTTTTACTAGTTTATAAATCACTCAATGGCCTAGGACCTAAATACATTGCAGATATGCTCACTGAATATAAACCTAACAGACCACTCAGATCATTAGGATCGAGTCAGTTAGAAATACCAAGGGTTCACACAAAACAAGGGCAGTCCGCTTTTAGCCGCCCGCAGCTGGAACCAGCTTCCAGAAGAGATCAGATGTGCTAAAACATTAGCCACATTTAAATCCAGACGCAAAACTCATCTGTTTAGCTGTGAATTTGTTGAATGAGCACTGTGCTACCTCCGAACTAATTGCACTGTATTTTATGTATAATCATTTTCTACTCTTAACTATTTTAAATTCATTTTAAATCCAATTTTATATCATTTATTATTATTGTTTTTATTTATTTTTTTATGACTATTTAACTTCATTTTATGTAAAGCACTTTGAATTACCACTGTGTATGAAATGTGCTATGTAAATAAATTCGCCTTGCCTTGCCTTGCCTTGCCTTTGGTTTAATAATTAACATCACCTTTGCGAGTATGACTCTCAATCGGCTTTGTGAATTAGCAGAACTTGAACAGGGACATGGAATGCCAACAGCCCTGTGATGCAAACACTCGGCACTTTCACAAATCACTTTAAGGAGGTCTTTGACCAAACTGTGTCCGAGCTGTCTGTTCAGAATCGTTTGTTCTGGCTTCGTCAGGGAGGAAGATCGGTGTGGGAGTATTCAGTTCAATTTCGCAATAAAACCGCTCTCCTCACCGCTTTCAGGCAAGGGCTGAATCCTCGCATCCGCCGACAGATGGCGATCTATGATGACACTGTGGGGTTCGATACTTTCATCTCAAAGGCAATCCGTTTTTCCCAACATCTCACTGCCTGTGAAGAAGATCTGCAACTCTCTCCACCGCCTTCATTCGCATCATCAGCTCCAGCACCAGAGCCCATGCAGATCAACTCACACCACCTAACCTGCACAGAGCATTGGAAGAACAACGAGGTCCTACAGCGGAGTGAATACTGTCTTCAATGTTGCCTGCCCTGAATCTCTCCATCTACCAATTCCCAGATCCCGATTTTTTCTACCAGTGTGGAGAGCCCCAAGCCAGTAGAGAAAACCTCCATTCCGCCAGAATACCGGGCGTTCCAGGACGTCTTCAGTAAGCAGGCCACCACCAAATTACCACCGCATAGGCCATTGGACTGTGCCATCGACTTGCTGCCTGGAGCGAAACTCCCGAAAGGTGGAGTGTATCCACTGTCCATCCCAGAGCAAGCTGCTATGGAGAACTACTTCTACCTCACCAGCTGCGTCAAGCTTCTTCTTTGTAAGCAAGAAGGATGGAGGCTTATGACCATGCATCGACTACCGGACCCTGAATTCACAAACCGTCAAGTACCCTCATACCTTACCCCTGGTTCCGTCTGCCCTCAAGGAACTCCGTAGAGCTCGTATCTTCTCCAAACTGGACCTGTGAAGCGCGTACAACCTCATTCGAATCCGCCCTGGAAACGAGTGTAAGACGGCCTTCATCACACCTACTGGCCACTATGAATATCGGGATTCATGAATGAGGTGTTCCGGGAGTTTCTCCACCGATTCGTCATTGTCTATATCCACGACATCCTCATCTACTCCCGGAACCCGGCTGAACATTGCCGCCAAGTGGAGCAGGTCTTTCAGAAGCTGAGAGAATACCACCTATAGCTCAAGCTGGAGAAGAGCGAGTTCCACCAAACTACCATCCAGTTCCTCGGGTGCGTGATCTCTCCTCAAGGAGTGCAGATGGACAATAACAAGCTCCAAGCCATTCATGATTGGCCCTTACCTTCATCAGTGAATGAATTACAGCATTTTCTGGGTTTCGCCAACTTCTATCGCCGTTTTATCCAATCCTTCAGTATAATAATAGCAGCACTCACCTCAATACTCCAAAATAAACCCAAGACTCTGTCCTGGCCTCCAGAGGCCCGAAGAAGCTTTGACGAGCTGCGAGAAGCCTTTTGCACCGCTCCCACCCTGATACATCCCGATCCTCAGAAGCCGTTCATCGTGGAGGTCAACCGTGGATGTTGGAGCAGTGTTGTCGCAGTTATTGCCACCAGAACCAGCACGGCTGGAGTCGCTTCCTTCCCTGGGCCAAGTACGCACAAAACTCACTCCGCCAGCACTACACCGGTCTCACCCCCTTCCAGTGTGTACTCGGCTACGAAACCCCCCTTATTTCCCTGGGATGGAGAGCCCTCGGAAGTCCCAGCCGGGGACTACTGGTTCAGGGAGAGCGAGAGGGTTTGGGATTCAGCACACATCCATCTTCAGCGGGCAGTCAGGAGACATAAGACCCACGCTGATGCCTGTCGCCTACCTGCACCGCATTACCACCCTGGTGATGTACTGTATGTGCCACTTTGTTCTTGAATGTTCAGATCAAAGACTGAATTTGAACTCACTTCTAGTAATGAGAAAAACACTCTTTACCTTTAATGTTTCTAATGAGTTCTAGCAGGCGACATTGAAAACATACTTAAGAGAAACAGACCAAATCCAGACATCATGGACTTGAACAGAGGAGGAATATTCTCCCCTCATTCAGCTTGATAATTGAGCTCATTAGTGAGAAACTTCCTCATACGAGCACGTCTGGTGACCTTGGCCTCTGAAATGTAGAACAGAGCCCTCTTATGAACAAGTGGCCCCTCAGTCAGGAAACGTACGCTAGTGTGCATCTCTACGTAAGTATGCACACGAGGGGGCTCACTGATACTCCACGTGACGTCAAACCAAACAATCACTAAATGTCCGCCTCACCTCCCTCCTACAAGTGCAAAATCTCAGGTCATCATCGGGCCTGAGCGGTTTGACACACATCCCGCTGTTTTATGATCTAAAGCGTTTGAAGTTCAAGTACAGCAGGCATTAAGTCAAATGAAAATGGCAGCGTCCTGACAGCAGCTGCTGTTAAAAAGACTCAGGGTGGCCTGATTCCTCCTCCTCCTGGTGCTGCTGAGATCTCCAGCTGTCTGTGGCTGTCTCTTCGTTTTCTTTAAATTACAGGCTTGCCTGATGGACACAAACAGAGCTGCAACTTTTGCCCTTTATTGTTTCTTTTTCTCTCTCACCTGCCACTTAGTAATGTCTTGTAAAAATAATAATTTAGCATAAATATTATATTATATTACACTGTAAAACAAAGTTTTATAAAAGTTTTGTTTAGCTGTTATTTTTAATGTTTCTTTATGAACTTTGCTATGCTGAATACTAAAATCATATTACTTTTTGTGTATCATTGAAAGTGCTCATGTTGACAACTTATACAAGCTAATTTGTTATTACTCATGCATGAAAATGACATGGTACAATACTGAGCCAACAACAACAGTTTAACATAAACAGTTACCAAAAGCGAGTCATCCAAAACTTCAGAAAGGTTTGTTGGATGATTTTCTTAGTCCCAGAATGTTCTGGAATATTCTAGTGCTTTCTAGAATGTTCTCATCCTTGCAAAAGCAAAAGCAAAAGCAAAAGCAAAAATAAAAATAAATAAATAAAAAAACCATGACACATTAGTACAAAAACTTATCTGTATTAAACCAATGTTTACCATTTTTTTTAAATTTACCTGACCTAAATATTTACAAACATATTGATGCTGCTTGAAAATAAATAGTATAGTAAAAAATAGCACCACAGAATTACAGAAGAACCAATGTAAGTGAAATATATATAAATAGTGAAATAGTAAGTATAATAAGAGATATATATATCTTATTATGCTTACTATTTCACTTTTTACTATAAAAATGCATTACTTCAATTGCAATTTCTTTTTTTTCCTTTTTTTTTTACAAGCATAGGGGCGAGTCAAATTTATCGCTTGCGGAATCTCCAAAATAAATCTTCAAAATCTAGTTGTACATGAAGATAAAGGTGGATCGCAAATTGCTTCATAACTTTGTGCATGTCACAGCCTGAGTCTTGACCTCACCAAATCTAAACCCTGTGTTATTTCAGTAAAGTTGCTGTTGCATAACAGATCATGAGCCTCTACCTGCACATAATGAAGTTATGATCTATGATACACCCAATATGGTGTGCATAAAAACTTACGCAAGGCATTTCACATCTTAATCATTCTTGTGGCTGGTCTGTTCTGCAGTGATCTGGTTTTGTCTCCCGGGTGTAATTTTGGTAGAGATTTTGCCCAGTGACTGAGTACATACAACACCTGAGCAGATGTCAGAGACAACCTATATTTAAATCTCTTTTCTTTCTTTTGAAATGGCTGTATCTATGAGCTAAAATAGCTTATCTAACAATAGAGGCACTTGTGAGACACCACTGTACATTTTAAAGCATATATTTAACAGTCTGTTCTTCTCTCTTTAAAATACCTCTGTTGTCAGCATGCATTCATTCAATATTCAATATTAACTGTAAGGAACTCTTTTTGATGCAAGCAATGCTTGCAAAATAATACTGTTCAAATTTGCACAAGAATCAACACATAAATTAATTTCTGCTTTAATAAATGAAAAAACATGATATGCCCAAGCTTCAGATCACACTTATACATGCTAATAGAAGTGGTTTCAAGAATGTTATTTAGAAAAAAAAAAAAGTGATGACGACAGAAAACTCTGTGGATGTGAATGAAGCCCATTGATGGCAGAGAAGAAGAAGGGCCTATGTTTGACAATGCTAATTTCTCTATGGCATTGCATAATCTGCTAAAAATTCATCCATGTTATTTATACAAATACACATACTAAAGACTCACATATACTTACTGAGGCCCAAGTATTTGGACATTTAAGCCACACTTCCACACTAAAATCTATAAATGTCATTACATTAGATAACAAAATATGAAAACAAGCCCCAAGTCAACAGCTACCGTCAACTGTTTGGTTAACCAACATACTTCAAAATATTTTCTTTTGTGCTCAACAGGATACAGGTTTAAAACAACTTGAGGGTGAGTAAATGATGAAAAAATTTTTTTGGGTGAACTCTCCCTTTAAGAGGATTCCACTCTATACATCCATTTAAAATCATTTTAATACCAGCTGGAAGAGACAGACAAAGAAATGGCATAGAAAAGTTAGTTTTGAGAAAAGCTCATTTTTGTTTTGATTTTTTTTGTAATCAAATTTGTATTGTTGTTTTGACATTGTTTAATATACAAAATAGCACAGACAAACAATCAGCTTTGCAACAGTAAGTAAAAAAAAAAAAAAAAAACACATGATAAATTAAATAAATAAAACAAATAAATAAAAATTGGTTAAAACTAATCAGTTAAACTGAAGAGTGAATGGCAGAAATATAAGAAACAATATTTAAAACCTAATATACTCCAAAATATACAAAGTACAAACAAAGAAAAAAAAATTATGTAAAAATAAATATATACCCATACAAAAATCTTGTAAAAAACAGGTGGAACAGTGCTGAAAGAAGTCTATAGAAAAGAGCCAATTATAACCCAAACAGGGAACCTTAAACATGACTCTAAATCAAATATATATGAGGAGAAAAAAAAAAAAACTAGACCAGAAAGTGTGTATTTGGGAGGGGTGTGAATCTCCTTAATTCAAGTTAATAAACCTTTAAGCTTCTCTAAAGTATGAGCCCAAAGTCTAATGGTGTCCTCTCCGGCGCCATGAATGAGAGCAGTGGATTGTTTTGATATTAGTATGACTTAAATGTCTGAATACTGCAAGTGACTGTACCCACATGTGCAAACAGGTAGAAATGAAAGGACTTGCAGTTGACCCTTACACAGGCACAAATGGAGCCCAGACAGAAGTGCAGACTCCACACACAAATTTAGACACATGAATAAACAAAAAAGGCTCTAGAGATAGAAAGTCTTGCCGACAGTCACAAATATCACAAATCACTCACACTACACCCCAAATTTAGATGCTCAGACATCAACACAAATAACCCTCCCTGCCCTCTTTCTTTTTCACTCTCTTTAAATGTCTCTCTGCCATAGGAACACATATCCCTATATCCCCGCCACTGTGTACAAGCATTTTTAGAACTCATTTAATTCTTATACACAACGTATTAACAACAAAAGACTCTGAATGTTTAGCTACAAAACATTCAGTGGACAAACCATGTGATGAACAGCATGTACATATCACATAATAAAAAGCTAGCGCTATAAGTAAAACCTTAAAAAAGGGACACTAAACAAAAAAACCTTCTCCTTTAAAGATATCATCTAAAAACAAATGTTCTCTCATCATTTATGTCCCTTATAGCCTTATGTCGTTCAAACCTGTAGGAACACAAATAGAGATGTTAGCTGCTCTTTTCAATGAAAGCATGTTTGCGACTAATTTGTACGTATTTTATGAGGTGGCTAATTCGACCTCACTCGTACGATTTTGTACGTTTTCTGTGAGGGGTATAGGTTTAGGGCGAATTCATACAAATTGTCCACCTCCTAAAATATGTACGAATTGCTGTGAGATGGGGTTGGTTTCGCCCACATGCTGCCAAACTCAAAAAATGACACAAAAGCAGCATAAAAGTATAAAATGAATAGTCAGTATGTCTTACACACTATATTTTAAATCTTCTGAAGCCACATAATACATTTATGCAATGTAACATTTTAACTAGGGTACATTTGGTTTTTGAGCTCCACTATGTGGCCGATTCTAACAAAATGTGGTACAGTGTCTCATCTGGGTATATATTTGCCAGATTTCATAATGATCATCCATTCAAAATTTTAGTTATTAGATGCTGAAATTTGATTGGCTGCTGGCAGCCATAAATATTTAAAGTGTATGTTAGCACTTCTGTTAATGGGTTTTTAGTTGTCAAGCTCCCTACGGGCAAAATATGATGCAATATGGCATGTGTCTATAGAAGGTATGTGCATTTGATTTATAATTAATTGCCTTAATTTGATCAGTGAAAATTCTATTGACAACATTTTTGGGTCTCTTGATTAAATCGATCGTGTTTCACTCTAACATTCCTCTCAAGTCTCTGACCTGATGTCTTACTCTTCACAACTTCTCCTCTACTAATTGCCGAGACTCTTCCTGAAAGGACAGCACTGTACAGAATGGAGCAGATGTTTCTTTATGACCCCTTGACTCATGGGCCCCATTGGCTGCCAGCTGAGGAGTGACATCATTCAGGGATCTAGGCCCTGTTGATGGAAACCCCCTTTTCTTCGGACACTTTGCAGGGCTTGAGATTTGGGGGAAGGGAAGCTTCATCAATCTTGGGCCACTGAAACAGATACATGCCATAAAGGCAATCTGTCAGACCTTGTGATAAATATCTCTGTCCCAGAATCAGTCGACGGCTCTTTGAAGCACTAGCTGTGTGGAAAAAGGAAGGTGGAAGAGGGTAGCGAAAGGGTGGGCTATAGGATTAGTTTTGACAGAGGGCTCTTCATCAGCTGATAGCCTTGACTTTGTCCCATTAAACTGCTAAACAATCAGTTGGCTTCAAAGAGCAACAGCACCATTCTTTATGGCCTGTTGTGGAAGTGGAAGCCTTGGATTTCCATCACCCTGATTGCAGGAGGCTTTTTCAGTACTGTGTGGTTTCGATTGTATTGTTTGGCTTCCATTGATAAGAGGTTGTACATAATCCCAACTGCCGTAGCGAGTTAAGTTACAAAGAAGTTTCCATCTCCGTTCACATTTTATTGTGCTGTTTCAAGTTCTTTCATTACAACTACAAGGAACAAAGAATTGCAAGAGGAGTTCCACTGCAAAACAACACATAAATTAGGATTTGTGTAGCTTTTGGACTCAGGGTTGAACTAGGGTGCGTTTCCCAAAAGCAAGCAACTATGGTTCAATGGAACTTGCAACTATAGTTAGCTAACAAAGATTTTGGGAAACGCACCCCAGGTTGGGATTTGACCTCAGTCTACCACATGCAAATCTCATAAACATAAGGGAGATGAGTGTGTGACCGACAAGTGTGAAGGTGTAGTGGTGGGAAAAGAGGTGTGAGGTGCCACAAAACTGGTGTGAGCATAAACATTGCACTTCAACACTTGTTCTCTTGGTGGGAGACCGAGATCGTTCCTAACTTCACAGCAGAGTTGTTACTATTATTAGTGGTGCTTGGTAAGGCAATCATCACTATTCCTATGTCTCCTACTATTTCGAAACTCAAAGCGTTAAATTTAAGTATGCAAAGTTTGTACTATAAAAAGTAATGATACCTCAAATTGAGTGACTTGTTAAGGAGTTTTTAACTGGTAGATAAAATATCCAGTAGACACAGACTGAAAGAATGACCTGAGCCAGATTTAGAAATAAGACTATCATAGAGACTTGAGGGTGGACTCTTTTGAGGCCAATAAGCAACCACCAAAAACCCACAGAACACCTAAGCAACCACATTAGCCAACAAAGTAGATAAATGGATATCATATGAATGATTCTATGATCTAACCTAATACATGGTTGACCAAAACAATATCCTCGGCATCAACAACTAAGCAAGTTTTTCCTGATTTGAGGTCAGTGTTGTTTTTGGCAGACCAATGAAGCTCTCAGATTTCAGTAGGACATCTGCTGCTGCACACACATTAGAGACCCGCTGACCTCCTGTACAGTAAACCCTCCTGAACCCTAAGCCTCTAACCTTCTGAGATTATCTGAAGTTGCCCTTTGCACCAGACTGGAACCAGTTTCACACTTTGTTTTAGTATATGTCCGATCACCGGGAGACATCTTGGATATGATATGATCTCTGACAACCACAGATTGTTGAGCTTGTAAGACATGAAAGTGGCCTTTTCAGAAGTTGTTCTACTAAAAGTAGAGATTGCATCCACAGGGTAGGATGACAGACCAGAGCAATCATAGGATGTTATGGATTCCTTTACTATTTTTCTCTTTATGTTGTCACTCCTGGTTGCATAGATAGTAACAAAGGCCCTGTTTACACCTGGTATGCATTTTTGTCAATCCAATCACATGTACAGTGCGGCAAAAAAGTATTTAGTCAGCCACCAATTGTGCAAGTTCTCCCACTTAAAAAGATGAGAGAGGCCTGTAATTTTCATCATAGGTATACCTCAACTATGAGAGACAAAATGAGAAGAAAAAAAATCCAGAAAATCACATTGTAGGATTTTTAAAGAATTTATTTGCAAATTATGGTGGAAAATAAGTATTTGGTCACCTACAAACAAGCAAGATTTCTGGTTCTCACAGACCTGTAACTTCTTCTTTAAGAGGCTCCTCTGTCCTCCACTTGTCACCTGTATTAATGGCATCTGTTTGACCTCGTACAAAATTTCATCTCAATACTTTGTTATATACCCTTTGTTTGCAATGACAGAGGTCAAACGTTTTCTGTAAGTCTTCACAAGGTTTTCACACACTGTTGCTGGTATTTTGGCCCATTCCTCCATGCAGATCTCCTCAAGAGCAGTAATGTTTTGGGGCTGTCGCTGGGCAACACGGACTTTCAACTTTTCGATGGGGTTGAGATCTGGAGACTGGCTAGGCCACTCCAGGACCTTGAAATGCTTCTTACGAAGCCACTCCTTCGTTGCCCGGGCGGTGTGTTTGGGATCATTGTCATGCTGAAAGACCCAGCCACGTTTCATCTTCAATGCCCTTGCTGATGGAAGGAGGTTTTCACTCAAAATCTCACGATACATGGCCCCATTCATTCTTTCGTTTACACGGATCAGTCGTCCTGGTCCCTTTGCAGAAAAACAGCCCCAAAGCATGATGTTTCCACCCCCATGCTTCACAGTAGGTATGGTGTTCTTTGGATGCAACTCAGCATTCTTTCTCCTCCAAACACGACAAGTTGAGTTTTTACCAAAAAGTTCTATTTTGGTTTCATCTGACCATATGACATTCTCCCAATCCTCTTCTGGATCATCCAAATGCTCTCTAGCAAACTTCAGACGGGCCCGGACATGTACTGGCTTAAGCAGGGGGACACGTCTGGCACTGCAGGATTTGAGGCCTTTGTTACTTTGGTCCCAGCTCTCTGCAGGTCATTCACTAGGTCCCCGTGTGGTTCTGGGATTTTGCTCACAGTTCTTGTGATCATTTTGACCCCACGGGTGAGATCTTGCGTGGAGCCCCAGATCGAGGAGATTATCAGTGGTCTTGTATGTCTTCCATTTTCTAATAATTGCTCCCACAGTTGATTTCTTCACACCAAGCTGCTTACCTATTGCAGATTCAGTCTTCCCAGCCTGGTGCAGGTCTACAATTTTGTTTCTGGTGTCCTTTGACAGCTCTTTGGTCTTGGCCATGGTGGAGTTTGGAGTTGGACTGTTTGGGGTTGTGGACAGGTGTCTTTTATACTGATAACGAGTTCAAACAGATGCCATTAATACAGGTAGCGAGTGGAGGACAGAGGAGCCTCTTAAAGAAGAAGTTACAGGTCTGTGAGAGCCAGAAATCTTGCTTGTTTGTAGGTGACCACATACTTATTTTACCGAGGAATTTACCAATTAATTCTTTAAAAATCCTACAATGTGATTTTCTGGATTTTTTTTCTTCTCATTTTGTCTCTCATAGTTGAGGTATACCTATGATGAAAATTACAGGCCTCTCTCATCTTTTTAAGTGGGAGAACTTGCACAATTGGTGGCTGACTAAATACTTTTTTGCCCCACTGTAGATAATGCTAAATACAGGTGTAAATGGGAAATGTTTTGAGCTTGTCCACTTTCGATCACTTCCAGAGGTAGTCACATACGTACTGGACCAAATTGCTTTTGCACTGTAAATGCTTATGTGGTTGAACGCTTTCAAACAGCCAACAAAGACCGCCTCCTTTCTACGTAGTGACCTAATTTTCAAACATTACTGGACTTGCTGTTGAAGCATGCTAGCCAAATGGGATATAAACCTTTGCTGTCTGAAACTGTAAGTTTGGTTTGAAGGTAAAAAAAAATTAAAAAGCACAATGTTCTCTTACCAGCACTGATTCTAACACAAATCCACAGCGTTCACTGTAGTTTTGTAGGGACAGTTTTCCGTTGTCCCCTTTCTCGTTCTTATTTAAAGCTTATTTCGCAATATTTTATCAAAAGATCAGAAAAGGCCCATAGACTCTCTCCTCAAAGAAATCAAGAAAGTGCTTGAAAGTGAGCAGAAGAGATGGATTCAAACATCAAGTGTAAACAGGAATGTGTCTCTGTCATCTGCTTGTCATTGATCGACCAAAACACATCTTAATACCAGGTGTAAACAGGGCCAAACAGTAGTTTAATCACTGATGGAAAGGTTACGAGTTCAAATCCCAGGGAATGCATAAGCTGATACAATTGGTCAGAGTCATAAAGCCCAAAGCCTAAAGTATACTAGAGTGTGCGTGACGTGAATTTTGTCATCAGAATAAATTTTGCATACTGTGCGCGCACCACCCAATTTTTGTAATCTTGTATACTTTGTATGTGCAGATTGCACATGCACATTGAAGTTTTACGCTAATCAGTCGTTCCACAAGGTGGCAACACTGGTCCGGGCCGCTGTTTCACAGTAGAAAACGAAACTAAAGAGAGAGAAAACAACAGCAACAAAATAATGGAGACTGCAACAACAGATGACTGTACTGACAAGTGCTTGTGTGAGAGTGTTATAAGATAGCAGCAACTTTAGTTTAATATTTTAATTGGTCATAACATCTGAAGAAATATCATAGACACAGAAGTAAGATGAACCTTTATAGAGCGCATGTGTCAACCACCTGAGATCACGTATGCTATCAAATGGAGTATACATTGAAAGGCTAGGTGTTTGACTCTATTCATACGTTAGCGTAAACGTTAAAAAATGAAGGATACTTTGGGCTTAACCTTTTGGGTAAATGCTCCGATATTTTGTGCAGCAGCACTTTGTGTGACCCGAGTTCAAGTCCTAACTTAAAGGGTTAGTTCATCCAAAAATGAAAATTAGCCTATGTTTTATTCACCCTCAAGGCATCCTACTGTAGGTATATATGAATTTTTAAATATGGATATTTTTTTTTTTTTTTACAAAAACACATCGATTTGTTACAGGAGGCCTTTGTTTACCCCCTGGAGCCATGTGAGGCATTTAATGTGGATGGATGCACTTTATTTGACTATTTTTGCCCCTGGTTTCACAGACAAGGCTTAAACCTAGTCACAGACTAAAGTGTAAGTCTGAGCTGTTTTAACTGAAAGAAACTTGCACTGACTGATCTTAAAATATATCAGTGCCTTTGTTTTGTCTCAAGATGCACACCAGTAATGTTTTTTTTTCCTAATTGAACAATGGCCTAATCCTGGCTTAGTCTAAGCCCTGTCTGTGGACTGTTAAATAAAAACACTCGCCCATGACATTATAAAGCTTGGAAGAGCAAGAACAATTTTTAATATAAATCCAATTGGATTCGTCTGAAAGAAGAAAATATCCCTCAGATGCCTTGAGGGTGAGTAAAACATGGCCTAATTTTCATTTTTGGGTGAACTAACCCTTTAAGGTCCTTTTCCTTCAAAACTAACGGAATGTATAGTTGATATCAAAAACTGGATGACTAGCAATTTCTTACTGCTAAATTCTGAAAAACAGAGGTGTTAATTATTGGTCCAAAAACTTTTGCATGTAATAACCTAGATCACTGTCTAATACTTGATGGCTGCTCTGTAAATTCTTCGTCATCAGTTAGGAACCTAGGCGTACTTTTTGATAGCAATCTTTCCTTAGAAAAACATGTTTCTAGCATTTGTAAAAGCAGCTAGAGTTCTTACTAGAACCAGGAAGTATGACCACATTAGCCCGGTTCTGTCAACACTGCACTGGCTCCCTATTAAACATTGTATATATTTTAAGATCTTGCTAATTACCTATAAGGCCCTGAATGGTTTGGCACTTCAGTATTTGAGTGAGCTCTTATCGCATTATAGTCCTTCACGTCCGCTGTGATCTGCGATCAAAATCAACTGCGGGCGGGAGATCGTTTTCCTATTTAGCGCCCAAACTCTGGAACGATATACCTAACACTGTTCGGGAAGCAGACACACTCTGTCAGTTTAAATCTAGATTAAAGACCCATCTCTTCAACCTGGCTTACACATAATACACTATCGCATTTCTATAATTCAAATCCGTTAAAGGATTGTTAGGCTGCATTAATTAGGTCAACCGGAACCGGGAACACTTTCCAAAACACCCGATGTACTTGTTACATCGTTAGAAGAATGGCATCTACGCTGATATTAGTCTGTTTCTTTCTTATTCCGAGGTCACTGTAGCCACCAGATCCAGACTGTATCCAGATCAGATGGTCACTGCAGCCACCCAGATCCAGTCCGTATCCAGATCAGATGGTGGATCAGCACCTAGAGATGGCCTCTACAGCCCTGAACGTCAGCGGAGACCAGGACAACTAGATGAGCCCCAGAGACTGATCCCCAGTGAAGACCCTGTCTCCTAGACGGCCATCGGGACAAGACCACAGGAACCAGATGAGTCCTCTGCACAATCTGACTCTGCTTTAGACTAGATTTAAACTGCTGATTTTGTCTGGCCAGAGGAGAATGACACTATTTCGAACACATTATTTCCCCGTCTAAATACTGTAAATTTGATATAAAGCCACATAGCTTTATATCAAGCTGATGTAAAGCTGCTTTGACACAATTTGCATTGTTAAAAGCGCTATACAAATAATAGTGACTTGACTTGACTTTTCTTGACCCTGTTCCCCTCTCTCCTTTCCCAATGCTTACTGTCTACTCTTGCCCTCCCTGTTGAAAAAGCAGCATATGCTGGTTAGGTATGTTTTGAAGCATGGCTGCTGGTTTGAGCTGGTTTAAGCTGGTCCTTAGCTGGTCATGCTTCAAAACATACCTAACCAACATATGCTGTTTTTTTAAACAGGGCTGTCCTCTCAAAATACAGGCAAAAACCCTTTTACACTGTGTAAACTAAATGCAATGTTGTTTTCTATCAAAGAATCTGCATGTAAACTCTGTGTATCTTATTAAGGAAATGTGCTATAATGTTTCTAAGTAAGCAGACAATGGAGGATATTATCTATGGTGGACAAATCCTAAAGCCTTATTTAAATACGAACCAAGTCATATCAGGAATATCATAGAGGTCTAAAGGTGGGCTGTTATGACTTGGGCCACCTCGAAATGACCAATGGTATTGCAACCACACAGAACAATTTAGCAAATGCAAAGCATAGCTAGTTGTGGCTGCACAATGATGAAATGATGACCCAAATCTTGTTTCAGTATGTACAACGTGGTAAAAAAAAATGCAGTAAAATTTTACTGCATTTTTTAATTGAGGTAGTTACCTTGGGTAAAACATAGAATCTCACACTAGAGTTGTCTGTAGAAAGAAACCTTACTCCTCTCATTTCACTCCCATGTCAATTAATGAACAGCTTTCCGCTGTAGGCACACACACGTACGGACACAAAAGCATACACACAAACTCATTCCTGGGTTTCTATGAATGGTACACATTGAACCTGCTGTCTCTCCCTCTCTCTTTGAAGTGTGTGTTGAACTGAGCAGGTAAGTGGGGCTGGGTAACCTGATCTCCTCTCTTCTCTCCCAGGGGCTTTTTTTACCGCACCCACACACGGCTTCCATTGTTCGACAGCACGGATATTTCCACGTCCTGCTGTTTCCTGGGCCCCTCCGCTACCTGCCGGCACATTCCTGCATTCTGCCGTCAGCTTTCCCAGGCATCTCAGCGTCTGAGGAGACCACAAACAAGGGACTGCTTCTATTGTTCACGTGCAGACACATATCTAAACATGTTTAGGGAATTTTATCTTAGTAGGCTTCAGTGACATGACATTTTCTGAATGGGGCAACAAATTCATCCAAAGCAACTCACATTGCATTATAAGTATACATTTTAATTTGCATTCTTGCTGGGAATTAAACCTATGATTTAGTTGTTGCTAGCACATTGCTGTACTTTTTGAGCTACAGGATTGCTAATTATTGGACATGTCAAAATGGACATGTACCAGTGTCTAATTGTGCAAAAACTTTGGAGTACCATATAAACCCCATGAGATCATGGGCATATAGCCAGCTATGAGATCACCGAGGTCCAGATCTCTGTACATTTTTCAGTAAAGTTTCTTGAATGACTAATTTTCTGTGTAAAACTCCTCATATGAGTGTCTGCATTTATATTTAAGTTTAGACAGTTTGCAAGAATGTGTAGCATCTGTGTTGTGAAAATGACCACTGCGAGATGTTGGCGGGGTGAACAAGGCTTGAGAGAGTTGTGAGTGAGGGCGCAGACGTGTTGCCAGATTCAGTTATTTTAAGCATCGTTGGACTTGTCTTTTCCAATTAATTTGACACTTTAGAAAGTTAATACAGTTGCAGTTTTAGCTTAACGATATCTTTATCCTATCTTATTTGCAAAAGATTTGAACTACTTTTGTTTCTTTTATTATTATTGTTTGTTTCCATAGCAATATCTGGCAACACTGCATCGCCGGCACTTGGACAGGTTATTGCTGACAGGATACCACATTCGTTAAGGCAAATGCAAAAAAACATCATGATATTATCTGTCATAAATGTTATCAATGCTATCAAAAAACAGTTTAACACTAGTACACAGATCTGTAGAACAAGTAGCTAGGTTACAGAATGAATTGAAATATGCAATCACAAGACGTTCATGCTATTTCATTCAGTATAGTAGTTACATTTTCACAAAGTCACGCTAAAAACATTAATAAGAGCACTAGACAAAGTTATCATCTATATAACAATGGATATATTAACTAAAACTATAACAGAAATATGTAATGAAACACAGAGAAAACATCTTTCACAAACATCTACATGTCTGTCTCTTTTAACGTGTTTAGTGTATTTAATGAGTTGTATTTGTATGGGTTATTATAGCACAATTCTTAACCCCAACCCAGACCTCGCTTATTTTCAAACCCTGGTTACGGGCATGTACATATCATCATACTCCATCTGATACCATAAATGTACCATGGAACTGCCACAGTGCTAAGTCCTAAAGAGTTTAAGAGTGTGTTAATTTCCTTTTACAAACAGCAAAACCTACCAGGGGAACCAATTTGTGCACCTGTAACTACATAACCCCAAAAGTTACGGCTCTCAGCTGAAGTGGAAGTCTCAGGCAATGGAGATTAACTGGCAGAAAGCATGGGGTGAAATCCGGCAGCTTTATTAGGGCCCTTGTCGTGCTGTGAAAAACCCCTGAGAGCATTATAAGGCAGGTGATAAAGAAAGATTTAGAGGTGGACAGCTGACATTTACACATCTCAATCCAGCTCCCTCCTTACAGAAAACATGCTACACTCCAAAATACACAGAATAAATGATCAGCCAGTCATGAATACAAAGTTAATTATTATAATGTGTTTTTATTTCATTTTGCAGCTATTATTTTCAAAGATCTACCATGTTAGTTATAGTTTCTGCCAAAATACAAACTTCTCTTGCCAAAATATTAAGCTGCTACTATTTTAGTCAGCATCAGGGTTGCCAGGTCCAAGTAAATTTCCAAGCCCAATGTAGGCTCAAAAAAGCATTGAAAAGTGCATACCCCCAAATACCCACAAAGGGCCTTAAGGTTTTAAATGTTATTCGGTACACGTTAGTAAAGAAGTTTAAATTTTGAAAATTTCCACAAACAAATCTGGCAACCATTGTACATTATAAAAATACCCATAAAAACAAGTCGCAATGTAATATTCTTCTGACTTTTTGCTGACGTTACTTGACCGGAACATAATGCATTGGCTCTATTTGATTTCCACTTCCAGTAACATTTACTTTCCATTGAATGAATTGTAGCTGCTGGTTGTTGAAGCCTGGGTTCACCCCATTCTGCACTCTGACACACTGAACCTGATCTGCCCATAGCCATGTTTAAATGGGCCTCTTTGTAAGGGAAGTAGGGACAGATGTCAACATTTAGAGTCTGACTGCTCTTCCAACAGCACTTCATGAAGCCAGTGAGATCAATTACTCAGTGAAAGCAAGCAGAAATCATGTCAACCCAAACCCTTGCTCAAATCCACCGCTCCCACAAAACTGTCTACCCCCTGAAATAGGTCTATTCAGCCCTGAGCTCTGTGCTGCTGATCAAGTCCCTCCCTAAGGCTGGAGGAGGGGTGAAACTCCCCAGGGGCGCCCCCTTAAGCCAGGCAGGGTGGTCCTGTTTAGCCTAACCTCTTTGAGGCTCTAAGGTCAAAGGTTCTGGCAGTGCTGTGTGGGAAACGTGCAGTGACGGTGGTTGTGGGAGGGGAGCCGACCTCTCGACTTCCCCCATGCAACCCTGTAGTGTGTTGGATTGAACGATTGCTGGAGCTTTTAGCAGGGACAGACTGAGATATGCATTTGTTAGTGCTGTGGTTTGGTGCTGGTCTAGCTGGTGGATCAGCATTGCAATGCTATTCACCAGCAAAAAATAGTTAGTGAAACTGGTAAACCAACATAGCGTTTTTTTAAGGTGATTGACCAAAGAAGGCCTGCTGGTTGAAATTCCTGTATATAACCTTGAATAAGTAGCTACCTCACATGGGTCGCCTCAGTCCAAAAGTGTAGCCACACCAGTTTTCCTGTAACTTGTTGAGTTTGCATTATAGATGCCAAAGTCATGAGTTTGATTCCCAGGGAATGCACTAATGTACACCTTGAATGCAATGTAAGTTACCTTGGACAAAAGTGTCTACCAAATGCATAAACATGAACTACAGGTACCAAAAAAGGATCTGCATTCGAAACATGCAGTAATGACCTGTATTTTGAGCTAGGTCAACCATTATTTTTGACCTTATGCATATCAGTCGTTCTTATTCACAGAGGCTTTCATTTAAAAACTTGCAGGTACGGTTCACTTTGGGTTACAGAGTTTTTTACAGCACAGTTCCACTGAAGTAAATCTACTCTCCTGTCTGGTGAGCAGATTGGGCATTATTATTGGTCAGATCGCCTGTCAATCAAACTCCCTGCGAAGGATTAATTGGAAAGAAAAGCACAAAACTCTTCTGGAACTGAGCAACTTATTTAACTGGTGCAACCTAACTTTAGATATCTTTGACCACTATGCCACAACACTTAGAGATATCGACAACTTTGGGCAGGTCCTCTGATGTTGGTAGGTGAGGTAGATTTTCCGAGGCATCTTTTGTAACATGTACTTACAGCTGCCAACAGGGCCCCGTTTGAGGCCTGAACAATCAAAGGCCATCTCCCAAATAGCACAATTGATGTGGACTTGTAGTTTTTGTACTGTACTATGGACTCGTTCATATGTGTCTGTGAAGTTCACAAGATGCTGGGTGTCCCGTTTGTCATTTTTTTATTCAAAGGATGCTCATGAGCATCCCTTTGTGGACTACAGTGGATAACTACCCAGTAGTTCTGTGGTTCTCAAACTCTGGCCCTCAAAATCCACTTTCCTGCAGAGTTTAGCTCCAATCCTAGTCAAACACAACTCAAAAAGTTAATCAAGGCCTTCAGGATCACTAGAAAGTTACAGGCACGTCAGTTTGATCAAGGTTGGAACTAAACTCTGCAGGAAAGTGGGCCTTGAGGGCCGGAGTTGAGAATCCCTGTAGTAGTTTATGTGGCATTATGTCACACAGGTATGGCACTCAAGGGTTGAAGGTGGCATTTGGGACAGGTCTAAAGATTACTGGTCATCCATGGCCTAACCAAATAAAAGGGTCTCTTCTAATGCTGTGATGTCTGTCAGGTCTTTTCTTTAATGTTTCATTGGTGCCAAAGAAGTGCTGGACGAAGATTTTCCCATACGCTTATAGTATGGAAAAAAATGTCAGAACACAATGTATCTGTGCTTGGAGTGTTGGCAGCCACTCATGTTGTTTTGTTTGTGGGTTGGAGGAGCCAGATGAACAGGTGAGTATGCTCTTTGTTCTTGAGCTGTTAAAAATTTCAACACATGTTGTAGTACTCCTCTTCTGCCCTGGGCAAGAAGTTTATGAACTGAAAATGAAGGCACAACAGATGTTCCAGGCCTCCCTTGCTCTCCGTAGTTTGACTTGATCTGTTTACATCAAAAAAATCCCTCAAATTATTCATTGACAGGACTTGAGAATGCAGCTTTCAAAGAAGAAACATTATATTGACCGTTGACAGAGCTTTGTGATTAAAAAAAAAAATACTAGCCTGAATAAATTATTATTTTTTTTAAATCAAGCTCGCTGAAGACAAGTAAACAGTCAGTGATTAAATAAGAATAAGTAACTGATTACAAGGAATAGAGCAAAAAAAACCTACAGTAGAACAAATAAATAAGAAATGCTACGTTGTATAAAGTAATCAAATGTATAAAAACTGCATATTCTTCACTGTGTAAATTAAATACATATATATATACTTCTTCTTATTGAAGCTACAAAAGTGATTTAGCCAAGAGAAGTGAGAGATTTTCTCTCTTTTGTTGTTTGATTAACATGAATGACAGACAGCAGGAATATGAAACTGCTGTCGCTTCCCAGATCCAATATACTGTATACTGTATATATACGTTTTCTTTCTCAGCAGTTTGCTTTCACTTAAGACCTAAATTACTGTTTATGAGGATACTTGCAAAGACATGCATTTTGACACATACAAGTGTGTGTATTTTTGTGACCATGTTGCACAACAATGTCACGTAGACATGTAATCGCGACAGAGACGATAGTCCAAAATCGTTACTGGTTGACAAATTTATACCGGTTCATTGTGTCTACCAGTATATCGCCCACCCCCAGGTGCAAGTAAAAAAAATGATTCCCATTTCTGCTTTTAAACTCTCTAGAATGTCTTGCCCCAGGAGCCTCCATTGTACATACATTACATTAAATGTGTTTTGTTTTATATTTTGAATTACCTTCTGTTGTAATTGACAGAATGACATAAACTGTGGAGCTGCTAGCCTTGTGGGCAGCACTGATGCGTAGCCTGTTTACACTCTGGGCGACCTGAGTTCAAGTCATGGCTAGTGGTGCTTCTCAGATCTTGTCCCCCACTCTCTCCCACTTAACATCCTTTACATTCTCTGTATTGTCCTGTCCCAGTAAAGGCAAAAAAGTTGGAACTGCTAAATAATTATACCTCAGATTAAAGCAGTAAACAAAAATAGCAATGTCCTCACCAGTTTCTTGTATTGCAATAATGTAAATGCACCATTGTAGCACCGAGTAAAAATGTTTTTATCATGGAATAATTAAACAAAACGAGCTCACAAACTGAGCACATATGGTGAAATTAGAGTTAGGGGAGAAGAAAGATTGTCTCATGTGACTCTGAAAGGATTTGCTTCATTTCCAAATCACTTAAGACCTAAGACAAACAGATTATCGCAAAACACACAGAGCAACAACAAAAGAGAGGCAACGCATGGCACGTGGTGACACAGGAACATGCTTTATTGCCTCGTTTTCAAGGAAAATTTATTGCTCCCTGTGAAAACAAACTTCCATGACCTCCCACTTTGATCTCAGTGATGGAAAAAAAGGAGCGAGTTTGGCATAGGAGCGAGTTTTCCAGTGCTGATATTGATTTTGTTGCTTACCAGGTGGAAAATGGAACACTGTGTGCATGTGATCAGTTGTCAATTGTTTAAACAAGTAAAGACTGTCATGAAGGATCGTTGAAATGAAGATGATTGCTGGGCTAGTCTCTTGTGCACACCTTCAGGGTGCGGTGTGTTTCTATGAATGGAAGAGAAGATGAATCAGTTCAGGACGAAAAATCACAAACTTCCTCAGACCGACAGCCTTGCATCTGATAGCACCTCACATAAACACCCCCGTAAAATGCAGCTAACCAGATAACTGCTTCAATCCATTGTCAAATTTTACCCTAGCTGTAAACCAGCCTCACCTCATCTAGGAAGTTTATATATACGGCGTCTTTGGTGGTCCGTCTTTGCCATGTTCCACGCAAAAAACATGAAAAATATCCTAGGTGCTGTACTTTGCAAAATATCAAAGATACAAATCAGATTTATTACCGTTAAAAGTGCCTCTATGGCCTGAGGCATAAGCACCATCTGAGATGTATGCATTTAGACATTCCACTGGTAAGACTCAATCTGCTGTGGTTCAGACATGCTGAGGAGGCAACATATATCACATGATGTCAAAATTAATGGAAAACTCCATTTGAGTGGGGAGGATACACAAGATACACAACACAGAGCATGTTGTACTGAATACAGCATGTTCAGTTCAGTTCTTGCATACTTCATGAGTAAACAAACTTTTGGAGGGATGATTTGTCTCCATTAGCCTGACTACTGCTAGCAGCACCTAGCACCTTTGCTGCCTTAAAGGGAAGTTGTTGTATAATTGATTATGTGGTTTAACACATCTAGAAATCTCAATTTTGACCACTATCTGGCCTTATTTGGGATTCCATGTGAATAGTTTGTGTGAAAACGTGCATCTTTTTCATGTTGTTAGCTTTGAACTTTGGTGTGAACAAACTCTTTTGTATTTTGGTCCTTATTTTTGGCCCCAAATGTGCAAACCCTTTTATCAAAAGCATTTGCATTACATTGTATCAGCTCTTGCATTCTTTTGGAATCAAACCGGTGACCTTGGTGTTGTTGCCATGCTCTGCTATTTGAACTACAGGAACACAGTAGGCATAGCCTACATGAAAATAAATGTATTTTTCAGTTTATTGTTTGCAAGACCACAAATGTAAATCCAAAAGCTTAAAAGAATATCACATCTTAATAAGCCATACAATTTGAGGTTTTTGCACAAATTATGTAATATCTTAATATGAATAGCAATAGCATTAGCAAGCATCACAATTTACTGTGGAATATTTAATGGAGACGAGCATAAAGCCATCTGTTTACACAGGCTATACGTCAGCAGGGCTGTAATTCATTACACATCTCTTTGCATCATACTGTGCATGTACCTCTAGGGTCACCATGAGGGTCCATCATGCTCTGCATGGGGTTATTAGACTTATATTGTCCAGCTATTGTGTCTGATGTGAATGTCTTACAGACAATGGAAGATACTATATCCAAGTGCGTGAAACAGTTGGGGAACAATTGTGGATGTAAGGAATAGTCTGAGCTAGCATGTGTCCAAAGCCTGTTCATTAGTTTTCCTGCTCTCCTCCTTCCATTAGCTTGTGCTGAGTCACTGTTCATTGAAGTTGTGTAATTACAGTGCAGCCTAATGGGCGACTGAGGCAGTTTCTTTTATGTGAACTGGCACTAATAGAGATGTTGCAGTGGGTCGGGTTTGCAGTTTAAAGGGTGTGGACATCCACACCTAGCTTAGCCAAGGAGGGTCAGGCGGCATCTCAATCCAGCTCGTGTTCCTAATGAGGCCTTTGCTTTCTATTGTGTCCCCATCATCACTGAAGCCCTCAGGGAGGGAAAACAAATCTAATCCAGGGTTTTCAAGGCCTGTGTAGCACTTAGCTTCATTAAATGAAGACTTTAAGGCTAATTTGTCAACTCAATAGCACAGAAACTCTAAAGCAATTCATAGATGGGGGAAAAAACATTTCAGCTTTTAATAAAGAATACAGTGCTAAGGCTAATAAATCAGCATCAAGGAAATGTTGGGATTCAAGATATATGCTAATATTTGTTTGGGTACACTTGTGTCCTAATGTGAAACGTTTTTAGGGACACAGCCAGTATTGAGTGTTTTAAAGAGTGAAATGTTAATGTCTCTTAGTAAACACAATACACAATACAACTTTTTTCAAAGTATATCATTTTTAGTTAACCTGACAAACAGCACTAAACAAACACACATTACTTTGCAATATTATGTACAACAGAAACTCAACTGTTGTAATGCGAACTGATTCCAATGGAGTTTGCATGTGTTAGCATGTTGCTAAGCTAACTAGCCTATGCAGTACTCTGATAACAATGAAAATGCATAACACACATGTCCCTTGGGAAAAATAATGAGGTTTTGGGCATATTGATTGTCATTTGTATAACCACGATTTTATTACAAATACCATGGTTAAACTATGATTAGTGTAGCAAATTTGTAGTTAATTTGTAGTTACCATCGTTTAGTAAATATGGTTTTTGGGGTTTATTTGTAGTTATTTTGTGAACAATAAGGTTAAATAACTACATCTGATTTCGAAATGATGAAATTTATTCATTTATATGACTTATAGTCTTATATGATATAGTATTTACATTGTACAAAACTAAATGTGATGGGTATATTTGTAGCAATAGCCAAAATACATTGTATGGGTCAAAATTATCAATTTTACTTTTATGCCAAAAATCATTAAGATATTAAGTAAAGATCATGTTCCATGAAGATATCTTGTAAATTTCCTACCGTAAATATATCAAAACTTAAGTTTTGATTAGGAATATGCATTGCTAAGAACTTTATTTGGACAACTTTAAAAGCGATTTTCTCAATATTTAGATTTTTTTTAGCACTTCCCTGTCAAACCTGAGTAAATGTGAGTTTCCCACTTTTAAACACTGTATGACTAATTTCATTATTCATGTGCTCGAAATTCATAATAACATTCGTAATGACATTTCCTACTCCATTATAATGCATATTATAATGTTCATCTGACATCTTGGATTTTAACAGTTTTTATTCTCACAATTCATTTTGGGATTGGCTTCTCAGCAACACGTATGTGATTTGAAATGGCCAAAGGAAAGTATAGGAAGTAACTTATCCTTTAGAACTTTTTTTTTTGTTACAACAAAGGTAATGTATTACAGATAATAAAGAGCAGAGGGGCTCAACAGGGTGGTACATGAAGAACACACACACAAATGCACACAGCCTTAGTTAGGGAAAATAATAGGCCTAGCACAATGACACATCTGCAGTCGCTATTATGTCTAATAACAGCAACACCACTCAGGCATAAACACACTATTCATTGCCCAAAGGAGAAAAGAGGATAAAAAGGAAGATTTGGAAAGCGGGACGGGGAGGAACCACCAGGTAGACAATGTTCACGTGTCTTTGAATGGATGAGGGGATGGAGGGAATAAATGCACAATCGGAGTGGTTTGGAAGGGGAAGGGGAACTACAAACACCACTCAGATTAAGAATGGAGCGAATGTACTGCAGGTGTGCTGCACCTGGTATTATGTCATCAGTATTGTGTAGACAGACTCAGGCCTCAGGACCCGTGAGACCTATTTGTGACACAAACCTTTCTTTCATCAGTCAGAAACTGAAGGGACATTCAGAAAGAGGTCAATGGTAGATTGTTACTGCATCATAATGCCTGAAAAAAACTTTTTTTTTGTTTAATTAAAAAATTATTTTAAATATTTTATTTTAAATTTTATTATAAAAATGTATACTACAGGGCCGTTGAATGCTTGAATCTGATTGGCTGACGAACGTTCTAAGGTACAACGTTACCTTAGAACGCATTACAAGTGACTGCATATCACTTCGCCAAATGATTTCTGTTATTTCAAAGGTCTTACAACAGCAAAATAACCAAAGCCAGCAACGACACTGGCCAAATAAATAAATATAGTAAACAATATGATAAAAACGACAGATCATGTCCTTGTTTTTGCCACAAAATTACGCTTTATTATGTACGGAAAGCACATACTCTATCTCTCCCTCACAGACCGCATATACATAACAGTTACAGTTTGCACACACACTAACATACATCGCGCCTCTGACGATTTTATCAGTAAACAACTTAAAAACTACATGACTTCTCACAAGCGAGGGAACAACAACGGCGCTGTTCGTGAACAAAAGGAACTAAGTTTCACTATAACTAGAGACATTGCTGCCGAACACTATTGAGAGACGCACAGAGGTAATTCTCTCTCTCTCTCTCTCTCATAACTTAGTTATTAACTGTATTAACTGCATTAGTATGTTATCAACGGCTCAAGCCTCCGTTACTAGGTTTAAAATGATGTTTTGGAATTAGCAACGGAGGCGTTGGATGAAATGCGGAAGAAATAATCCTACTCACAATAGCGTTTTAGTAGAAATACTGGACGAATGCCTTGAAATATATCATCTGATCGATGTCTTGAGGTGTGGCAACCTTAGTATATGCCGAATAATTGACTTCGGTCCGTTGAACATATATAAAAAATATAGGAGATATGATACAATTACGTTCTCCTGCTGAGCATTTGGTATCTTTTTATTGTTTATTTTATTTTATTTTATTTAGTTTTGTTTGTTTTAAGAGAAATATGATAATAAATATGATATTAAACTTTTTGTCATTTATTATTTATTTTTTAAATTGTATTTATTTTATTTATTATTATGTTTTTTACTGTGGGACTGATGGTGTTGTGTATTAATTTTTGAAAGTGTGAGACATATACGAAATGTTAAATTGTTTTGTCTATTTGTCAATTACTTTATTTTATTTGTGTGAGTTGTTTTTAAGTGTGGGATTCTTTGGAAATATGGAAAATATGATACAATTATGTTTTGCTGGGCAATGTCTATCTTTTTATTTTTGTTTTGTTTTGTTTTATGCTTGGAAATATCGGAAATATGATACATATATTTTTCTTTTAAAAGTTTTGATCCTTTTTATCATTCATTATTTTTATTATTTCCCTTCCTTTCATTATTTTATTTCATTTCATTTTATTTTTATTTTAAGTGTGAGACTGTTGAGAAAAATTGTTGTGTGTGTATCTTTACAAGTATAGTAAAACCTAAAATTACCTGCATTGTTAGAGACAATGATAAAGAAATAATAAAATAAAAATAATCAAGCAATGTAAAATAATATAATATAATAAACAGCATAAATATAATGTTTCAATTAATATCTAAATTCTGCAAAACCTGTGATGGTTAATTTTCAAGTTAAAGAGATAAAATATCATTACCTCAGTATAAAAACAACCGAAGTCAAAGGAAAGTCCCACCATGATTGAAGTACAAATGTGTGTGTGTGTGTGTGCATGTGTGTGTGTGTGTGTGTGTGTGTGCGCGCGTGTGTGTGTGTGTGTGTGTGTGTGCGTGTGGAAGTGCAGGTGTGTAATGTCTGTGTGGATTAATGGACAGCATCATTCCTCACAGTCACTGACATCATCTGACATCACTGAAGGCTATACTGTTTCCATTTGTCCTGATTCATGCTGAGACAAGCTGCAGTGGAGATCTGTGATCTCTGTCTATGTTACTGAGTTTAAACCAAAGCATGAATGACCCAGGTGCATACTAACAAACATAAACTACATTAAACCCAACCGTCCTGCAAGCATTAGCATCAACAAACGATGGTGGTCTAGAGAGGATTTTGAACTTTTCCTGTATTTTCTGTCAAAAACGCCCCCTCCACTTCCCCAGCTAACCTTTAGGGTACGTGCAGCTTGCAGAGCATCTGTACAGCATGTTGTGCACGTAGCTGTCAGAGCTCTTGAGCGATCTGTTGAGAGATGTCTTACATTAGATTCCACATAACTGTCCATTTGTGCCAGGTAATAAATGTTAGAATTGAAAGAAATGCATTTTAAAGTGAACTCCACCACTGCACTCAGACGTGAGTGTAAGACTGTTTGCTGTCAGCGCTCTGTTTTGATACATACTTTAATTTGGGTAACTTGCAACACAATCTCTTTCTCGCATGAATTCCGAACATTTCTCGATGACATCACTCAAGGATTCCTCAACATGCTGCATCTAGTCGACTAGATGTACCGCCAAAACATCAGATTGCAGAACACTTGACAATTTTGATTTGTGATTTGTGTTGTTGCCAGAGACTATATGACAGTTTCCATAGTTAATATCTTGAAACTTTTCTTATGTGTTTTTGGAAAATGAATATGCATGGGCATAAATCGCTCAGCTGGCTTGTAATTTGCAGTTGTTTTACGGTGTGCTCACGTTCCTCTGGGTATTGTTGACAGTGCAGGAGAGGACTGGACTGATAAGAGAAACGCACTGTCATCAGTCTTATGGCCCTTCCTTTAGTCACTCTCTTCCTCTTCTTTTGTGTTCTCAAGTGTAGTTTGTTTTCAGAGCTTTTTTGGCACATAATACAATGGAAGAAAAGCCATTTCTGTCATTTCCTTACCTTGCTCCAGGGTATTTTAAAATAAATATTCTGTCATCATCTACTCACCCTCATGTTTCTCCAAAAAAAGCTTTCATATGGGTTGGAATATCACACACATCATTGGTTGTATTTATTTATGTATTTAGTTCATTATCACTGTTCATATGTGCCAGATAATGAATGTTAGAATTGAAAGAAATGCACTTTAAAGTGAACTCCACTGCACTCAGACACGAATGTTAGAAAAAAAAAAAAAAAAATATATATATATATATATATATATATATACACACACATATATATATATATATATATATATATATATATTTTTTTTTTTTTTTTATCAAATTTCTGGAACCAACCAGAAAAGTGAATGCAATGCTGTAAAGTTCAATAAAACTTATAATGTGCAAATTGATGTTGCAATATTAAGTTGTATGTTACATTTATTTATTTATTTATTTTTTGATTATTATAATTTATACTACTGTTCAAAAAATGGGGTCAGTAGGATTTACTAAAATTAATAAAAGGATACAACAGATTGATCAAGAGACATTCATAATGTTTCTAAAGATTTCCATCTCAAATAAATTCTGTTATTTTTAATTGTGTCATTATCAAAGAAAAATGTATCATGGTACACAACATTGATAATAATAAGAGATGTTTCTTGAGCAGCAAATCATATTAGAATGATTTCTGAAGGATCTGACACTGAATAATGATGCTGAAAATTCAGTTTTGCATCATAGGAATAAATTACAGTTTAAATTATTTTTCTCAAAGACATTCAAAAAATATTTCCAACTGCAAACTTTTATTATTGAACATAATATAATTATAATATACAATACTTAAACAAATAATGAATATGATGCTACTTTTTTTTTTTAAGGTAAGTGATTGCAAACAATTTATGTTAGCTACATTTAAATAAAAATAAATAAATAAACATTGAAAGTTAGTCAACTAAATTTGTTTATTTAAATGTAGCTGAAAGAAATTGATTGCAACCACTTACTTTAAAAAATGTGGTAAATTCAATGAATAATTTTTTTTTTCAGCGTACATTACTTTAGCATTTTAACAATGTAATTATTGGCCAATACCTATTATCATTTAATGTCTGATTCGGAAAAAAAACTGATTCATATGATTCAACAGGATTCATAATTCATGAACTTAAATTTTTCTGTAGCGCTGGTTTTACATACATTTATTTAAATTTTTCTCTTTCTTTCTTTCTTTCTTTTTTTCTTTTTTCATTTTTTTACAAATTGCATTGTATGTAGAACATATAAATATTGTAATATAATATAATGTTGGTATAACTAAATGTAAGGAATGATTTTAATTGAAATGGTTGAACTCATGTTGTCATTTTCATAAACGTCAGATCTGGGAAAACTGTCAAAAGTCTTGGTCACACTTTTATAAAAATGTAAAGCCAAAATATTGATATTTTTGTATGTTAACTTTTATATTTATTGCTGGTTCATGAATTGTTTTGTGTTTCACAATTGTTTTTCCATTCAAATTCATCTGAAAAGCCTATAATAGCCTTGCTCTCCTCTATTTCAGTCTCTTCACCTAATTTATGTATGTACACTTCCTCTCTTCACCCTTGGCTCCTTTTCCTTTGTTTACTAAATCAGGAAAATCTATGTGAAATAACTCCAAGAGACTTGGTGGCGTGTTTGCAAAGCACTTGAAAAGCAGTAACAAGCAATAGCCAAAACATCTCCAAGGATGTATCTTTATCTTTATCCGCTCTCCCACTCTTGCTTCCCAAGGCAGTGGAGCAAGTCCCGCTGCAGACAGATAGCAGAGAGGACGTGTGTGTGTGTGTGTGTGTGTGTTTGGGGCTTTTGGGGGTTACACCGCTTCCAGCCATTAGCTCAATGCTGCTCACAGAAGGTCAGATAAAGATCAGAAACTGGCAGGGGGTCGAAGTGCTCTTTCCAGTGGACATGTCTCGACGCGTTCCCTGGTCCTGACCGATCATCTCAGCTCCTCCAGGGCCCAGTTCACCCTTGTTGGCTTCTCCACACATAAACAATTCACAGAGCCCGTGACGTTTGATCAGCCTGTTTCAGTTTGTTGAAGCTGAGACCCCTGAAGCTTGGCCATGGGCGTTTGGACATCTGGAGCAATGTCATTTTCCATTTGAAACAAATTGGCTTCTTGTCAAAGTGAATCTGTGAGCAGTTAACAGATAACACTCCGTTCTTATCCTAAACAGGCACATAATTCAGGTTTTATTGACTTCCATTGGCGGCCTGTCAGAGGACACAAAGGAAGCAGGGCCTCCTAAAATTGTATTAAAATATGACCATAAATTTCAACACATATGGCCCAAGTAAAAACTAAACAATCGCAACTAAAAATGTAAAATTAACTGTTTAATTTAACCTAGCTTTTTCTAATTCATTTAAATGTGCATATTTCTTTGATACTTATTTATTTTCATATTTTATTTGAATTTTTCTTTCATGCCCGTAGGCAAAATTTTGCTAAGCTCTGCCCATGGTTACTGTTGCCTAGCTTCATTTTAGTGTGTCTTGAGAACATGAACTAATAAAATTATATTGAAGTACAGTTGTATTTGTTGTCGCTGTTCTCTTTTTGACCTATTTTAATATCCTTTCATGTGAAAAAAAAAAAATACTGCTTATATCATCTCTGGGCACCTTCACTGTAAAAAAAAAATAAAAATAAAAAAAGACCATAATCTTAAAGGGTTACTCCACCCCAAAATGAAAATTTTGTCATTAATCACTTATCCCCATGTCGTTCCAAACCCGTAAAAGCTTTGTTCGTCTTCTGAACACAAATTAAGATATTTTGGATGAAAACCGGGAGGCTAGTGACTGTCCCATTGACTGCCAAGTAAATACCACCGTCACGTATGCTCTTCCGTGTCAGCCACGACACAGGGATGCGCCGTTTGCGCTCAAATCAAAGCGTAAATCCATGCAGAAAATGTATCCCTATGTCGTGGAAGAGCGTACGCATTTTGCGTGCAGCAATACTCTCCAAAACGGCGCTACGGTGACGTTACGGTGCCGAATTGTTGAATAAAGTCGTTATTTTAATTTTATTTCCGTACAAATAGTATTCTCGTCGCTTCGTTACGGTTGTACCACTGATGGCAGATGGAGTATTTTGACGATGTGTTTCATACTTTTCTGGACCTTGACAGTGTAATTTACTTGGCAGTCAATGAGACAGTCACAAACCTCCCGGTTTTCATCTAAAATATCTTAATTTGTGTTCCAAAGACGAACAAAGCTTTTACGGGTTTGGAACGACATGGGGGTAAGTGATTAATGACAAAATTTTCATTTTGGGGTGGAGTATCCCTTTAATGTTAAAATACTGTAAAATACTGTTAAATGTAAAGTTTTGGAAGTGAAAAAGAACAAGTCATCTTCAAATTTACAGTGAAAACCCATGAATTGACATTTCCAGAATCCCTGTGTGGCAATTCACATTTGATGGTTTTGATTGAAATAACTGCTTCTTTTTTCTTCTTCGTATCAGTTATATATATATATATATATATATATATATATATATAAGGATTTTATGTTTTATGTATTTATGTATTTTATCAGCAGTTTGTTTATTATAAGCTGCTGATTACCGCCTGTGTGTTTTGATGGTTGACACGGTATGATTAAGACTACAAAACAGATTTTAGTAGTAATACAGTAGGTTGGTATATGAACGTTATATAAATTAATAAAATATGCTGGTTTTAACATTGAATTTTAGGTTTAATCTGTAAAACCTAAAATGTTGCTGCTGTTTTTTTTACAGTGAATTTCTGACAATCGCATGAGACATTTTGTTTTAAACTCTAAAATTCACTTTTTTTTTAAAAAGTGTTGTTAATAAGTGAAACTTTTTGTTTAACAACATGGTCAGCATTATGACTACAGTACATGTGCAGCTTTCTGCTGGTCCAAGTAACTAATACCAGAGCCATATGATCATTTTTATGCCGCTTCCTCTTTAACAAAACCAACCGCAATGTTTTTGTGTTTATTTAAGCTCGCCTGAAGGGCCTTGATAAGATAAATGCCTTGAATAGATTTCATATACTGCATTATCTATGTTCATGCCCTTGTCCTTGGAATACAATAGGTCAAATGTATTTGTGCTATTTTTGCAAGAGAAAACAATTGCATGAAGTGTTTGCGTCAGTCTCCACTGTATTGAAATTTCCCCTTCAAAAGCTCGCTTGTCTCTGAAAACTGACCACAGAAGGGTTAAAAACTATAATTAGGCCATTTACAAGTAGATTGGTAAATCTGTGGAGATTTAAATACAGGAGTTTGAGGTGGATATGTGTTTGGCCGTCCAATGGCCAACAGCAACAGCAGATTAAGAAGTGTTCGCAAAACAGAGTCACTATTTATGCAAGTCTGTTCAGTCACTTAAGCTTTAAGGGAGCCTTAAATACCTCCATCCATGCCTATTGTGCTCATGTAGGGAGAATTTGCTAAACAAAGAACCATTGTAACTTGACTCTAGAAGGTAACTCGTTATCATGTGGGAAAGTTTGATGTTTTCAGACTCTCATGTGTGCACTGCAACACTGACTCATGTTTTATCATTGAAGATTTCACTAGTATACAGTCATGTTATTTATCCTTGGATACACTGAATACAGGGGGCTTTTCTTTCATGAAAAGAGATTTATTTTATACAGGCCTGAACTCTGCCCCCTAATGGCACAGCCTTCGAACATATTTGGCCACGCCCACAGAATGTTGATTTGGAATTTAAATGACAGAGAGAAAAATTTACTGAAATGCATTTCAAACAAATTGATACCCAAGCATACAACAGAGAATGTAATTATTTTTAAATATCTTAAAACATTTTGCAACATAAAGAAATGAGTGAATGAATTAAATAAATAAAAAATAAAAAGCTTTTCCAAGCCTGGAATAAATGTTTCCTTACATACGTTTTTGTAAAACTCCAAAAACGAAACTGTGTATGCATTGTAGTTTCCAGCTTAACTGAACACTAGTGGCAGTAAAACACCACTGTTTAGTCATGTGTGTTCATACTCATGTAATTAAATAACTGTTTGTCATTGTTCATGATGTTTATAGAGTTAGCTGATCTGTTTTAGTTAGCTGATTTATGTTTTGCACCCTTTTCTGACATGGTAAACTTGCTCAGTAGCTCACCTGGTGCAGCACTGCATTTCTTGTGAGGCAGAGCGCATGCTTATGAGTCCCACAAAACACAAGTCATGATAGCCTACATGAACATTGTTAATACTGTATCGGTTAGGTTTAGGGTAGGGCTTAGTGTAGGTGGTACTTATTTTAAAATGCAACAGATCATAATTAGCGCCACTCACTGGACATTTTTCTTTTCCGAATAATTACAATAACCAATGTAATACAATTTCATATTCATCTGTTTCTGATTAAATTTAACTAGCTTTTAGTGCCACTCTCTGGATTTTTCACATTGAATGTGCCCCAAAACATGAAACACAATACAACAAGGAATGGAAATATCATTAAATAATTATAAATATTTTTATACTAACTGAACATACTAACAAAGTAGCATCCGTATAGTGGCACAAAATGTCCACTACCTTGTTTTCAGGTAACTTTATACAAATAAATAAAAAGGCTTATTCATATATATCACATATCAAGGTAAAACTGTCATTCCATGTTGTCGCTGTTTTTGGGAAATAAACATATTTTTGGAAATAAAAACCTGAGAGAGAGATTTCTCTTTAGGAAAAACTGAACCTACTTAGGATGCGCATTTGGGCTGTTTATTGCTGCTTGCAGCTCTATTCCTAATTTAGTGTCTGCAGTTTTCACCCTCCAGCACATGTCCTGACATGTCTCTTTATTAACACACACAAACACCAGAACAGGCTGACTGACCTGGTCCTAATCTTGTACCACTAACAGGTTTGTCTAAGGTCATAAACATGGGAGAACTCATAGTCTAAACAATGGAAGTGTTATGGCGTTACAGCCTAGTACGAATACGGCAGAGCCTTCAGACCATGAGGCATTGGGGTCTGCAAAAAGCACCCTCTTTTTCTGCCTCTTCCATTCAAAGTTCAGACAATTTTAAGAAAACATCCGTGCTCCATACGGCAGGCTCTCCCTACTCCCTTTAATCTCTGGCAGAAAAAGACCTTCAAAAACGTGCTGGGGAATCTGTCATGGGAGAACAAAGGCAGGGAGGAAATCATGTAGATAGTGGCACAGGGATCTGTAATTTATCACCTGTGAGCCCTGGGCGGTCCGCCGTGACAAGGGCTTTGAAGACGTGTGCACTGGGCCCCTCGAAGTGTGCATGAAGGAATGTGTGGACAGAAGAGAATGGAAGATGACAGTATCTCACACTTCAGAAAGAATGGAATCAACAAAGACTTGCAACAAACACTTTTATTAAATTTTATTAAGAAAGGAAACTCTAACATCTTAATAAAACAGATATCCAATACAGCAGTGATCCTTAGCTGATCAATGACTTGTCTGCATAAATTAAATATATATTAAATAAACTCATAGAATTAAATCAATTAATAAAATGTATATTTTATCAAAAATATTTATAGCTTTAGATGAAGTACTGCAGGCCACTGCAGAACACTGAATAATTTTGATCACGTGGAGTTAGACTGCCACCATGTGTTCATATTGCTATACTGGGGTATAGCTTTTCTTTTTTCTTTTTTCATAACATTTTTTAATATGAGAGATGTTTTTATACATTTCTTGTTGTTTCTAGTAATTGAAATCAATGAGTCATAAAATATATTAAGTTCTTTACAAAAAAAACTTAAAAGAGGGAGTAATAGACATTATTTTTGCTTTATGTACATGAATCCTCCCAAGAAGAATTATCACCTTTAAAGTGTTATAAACATAGATTTTCAAATAGGTTACTAAAAATATGTCTGAAAACATATTTTGTGTTTTTTATATACAATTTCAAGTATACATTAACTGCTCTGATAAACTACATATATCTTTATATTAAAATATAAATTTATGTTTTTTATATATATAAATGATATACAGTATGTCATATTTATAATAATATTAAATGTTTAATACAAACTACATACATCTTTAAAACATCTAAAACATGTCCAGGCCATAATATATATATATATATATATATATATATAATAATTCTACAAACAATATTTTTCATATAAAAATGAAGCTAGGCCTATATATGCCTCTTTTTTATTTATTTATTATTATTTATTTTTTTTGCATTGTAACTCCCCAAAGTTTACACATAAAATATTTTTACTTATTATAATATAGTATTTTTAATGTATTATGGTAAATAGATAGATAGAGAAATAGATAAACTATAGATACGTAAAAACAACGTGATACAACACTATTTTTTATTTATTTAAATCAGCATAAAAACAGTTCAAACAAACACAATCATGATGTTGAAATTTAAATAATAATTCTATATTGTTTTCTGTTTTCAGTATTTTTTCATTGTAGGTTCCTAACTGGAAATGCTTTTAAATTTCTCATTTATGAAGTAATTTCTCAGTTGTTTATTTTGATTATGTGGTGAACCGTGACAGGTTTCGTGAGATGCGTCATGACATCGGTTCAGTGTCGCGAGCACGTTGTGCACGCGCAGGTTTGTGTTGTAAAACAGGAAACGGTGAGAGGCGTTAGCAGCAGTTAGCCTGTTGGCTATCAGAACTGCGCACAGAAACGAAATCAGAGCATAGCGTTTATCTGAAGAAGGGGATAAAGAGTATCGTCTGCCCGGTTGACTGGTTTCATCGGTGGGACCGACATGTCAGAGACGTACGGTAATGACAGCTCATTTGTGTTGTTGTTAGCGCGTTTACAGCTAGCGAGAGCTGGCGCGTGCGTGTGGGTGAGCGCGCGTGCTGGATCAACATAATCATTATCAGGCAGACGAGTTCTGACTCCAAACCTGTAGTTTTTACGTAAACATCTATTATTAGTACGTGATATTACAATAATATACCTTTCGAGTCATTACTGTAATTCTGGCCTGCTCAGGTTGTGTGTAAATATGTGTTTATTGGGAAATTTCAACGCTCTCAGATGGGCCTGTCAAATCAGCTTGTACTGGTGATAATGATATCTGAAATAATATGTGTAACTACATAAATATGTTTGTGTAAGCCGGGCAAGAGCTGCTAAACTGATTTGATCACTGATAATAAATATTCCATCAACTAATATATACATAGCTGTAAAACTCATTTCCTATCTACTTAGAACTGCTGTAAGCTATTTATTTTTAATATCATACAATACTACACAAATAGTGTCCTTACTATCCAACAGAAATCACACGTGTGTTTGACAGTTCTAGGCTCTGTAGACAGCAGTAAAGACGAGGGGTGCGGTCCGCTCTTATTTAGCCAATCAAAACCCTTCTCTGCCTGTCAGTCATTTAAAGTGAATTGTGACTTTTTTCTCTCAGTATTGTGAGAAATAAACTCGCAATTGCAAGTTGTAATGTCTGAGTTGCGAGACATAAACTCACAATTATGACTTCGTTTTGTTTTTTCTCAGAATTACAAGTTTATATCTCACAATTCTGGCTTTATTGCAATTGCAAGAAATGAAGTCAGAATTGTGAGATATAAACTCGCAATTCCTAAAAAAAAATAGTTTTTCTTCAGAATTGGACATTATAACTTGCAATTTTGAGTTTATATCTCACAATTCTGAGAAAATAACTTAGAATTCTGAGATATAAACTCGCTATTGCTAGAAATAAAGTCAGAATTGTGAGAGATAAGCTCACATTTATGACTTTTTTTTCTCATAGTTGCGAGTTTATACCTTGTAAGAAAAATTGTCTGAATTAAGAGATAAAAAGTTAGTTACCTTTTTATGTCATATTCAGTGACGGAAACAGACTTCCATACTTTATCAACTTTATCTGCACCATTAGCAAAAACGGAGCATTTTTGTGTGTATCATTGAATCATTCACTTAACCGATTCATTAAAAATACTAAGTCATACATATTAAAATTTGTTTTTCCATATATCTCGTGAGCACTTTGCTACAAATGATGACAATTCATGTCTTTTTTTCCCTCCATTTTGTCCACTCTTGGGCATGACTTTTATCTAGATTTGGGGGAAAAGGCATAAATGAATTAATAGTTTTTAATAATAATATACTTAGTTTGGACGTTAGTCATTTTAACACAATCATAATCCCTTCTTCTCTTTCTCATTTTAAATGAGATTCGATTTCTTTTGTTCAGTCAGAAGATCCTTGTTCACGTACAGTTTTGTTGTTTGTTCAGGTTGTTCATGAATAAGTTGTTTTGTTAGCAGATCGGATGGGTTTTTGAACAGTGTGGTTGAATGGATGACTCAATCTGGTGAAAGTTAGCTGAAATCACTTACAGCAGCTTTAATAGAAACTTGACGCCTGTGGTTTAAGGATAGTTTCTTTGCACTGACTTTGTGCGTGTGATTTCCGTCTTCAACATCACGCATCATTGCTCTGCATGAACTGTGTCTATCTCCGTTTCATTTTTACACACTGAGAGAAAATCACTTCTTCAAACAAGCACCACTTGTCCTTGCTGTGATGAGCACTGATCAGTTGAAAAGGGAATGTTTACTAGAAGAGGTACTGTATTTTTCTTCTTTAATGTTAGTGTAACACCACCACTACTACTAATTATTTTATTACTGATATTAACGTTTTCATGCACATTTTGCAGTATAGCTGCAGTATTATGCAATATCCTGCATAAAGTTAAATTACATTCTTAATCCACTTTCCTGCTCTTATTGTACAAGGACATGCCAGTGTGAGTTTTTCACTCAAAGTTGCAACTAAAAATACGTCTGTTCAAACTGTAAAATGTTTTTAGTATGTGTGCGAGGGGGAGAAAAGGGGTCCTTAAAGGGATAGTTCACCTTCAGTTGCTGGTCCCCATGGACTTTCATGGAAAAAAAAAAAAAGCACTTTGCAAGTCAATAAGGACCAACTGAAGGTGAACTATCCCTTTAAAATGTTACCAAAAAAATTTTTTTAATGAAGTTTTGTGAAATTGTGAAAGTTGATCCATTGATGAATGTTCTTCCAAAGAAAACAAATGTTTGTCTTCATAATCAGTGGGTCATATCTTGTACCGTCTCTGAAACTTTGCTTTTAGGTTGATGTCACCAAGACTAGAGGTCGACCGATAGTGGATTTTACCGATACCGATATCGGTTTTCACAATGGATACTGAAAGAGAGCTAGTGCTTTACTATTTAAAAAAAAAAAAAGCAGCAACAGTACTGAACCATACTTTGTAAATAAATAAAAATATTAATATTATTTACTATATTGATCATTAAAGTTATTTCATAATTTGCTAATGTTAAAAGAAGAAACTTTAAAATGTAAAAATATAGCCTATTAGTAGCTAATAGTGAATGTTGAAATGAAAACATTCTAACAAGGAACAATACTTCTACAGTTTTCATTAATGCTACGAATGGACTTTTATTGTTAAATGTTACCATTTAATTTCAACAGTCATGCTTAAAGATGGCCATGTTTAAATATCTACACAAGGCCATAGCATTAAAATTACATACATATGGATATTGTGTGTGTACTCACACACTTTATTTGCTTCTATTTTTAACACTTGATAATTATCTAATCAAAAAAAAAAAAAAAAAAAGTTAGTCGCGCAGCGCTGCATCTAGGAGAACTCAGAGGTATCACACATACGCACACACACACCAGACGCTTTGCGTTCAGATCAAGTGGCGGTCTAAAACAATTTATTTAAATCACCAAACGGACATAAGTTTGCTTCAAGAATGAACAATGTGGCATAAATGAGTTTGAAGTTCGGTGTTTAAAAAACAGAGCAAGTGGAAAGAGAACGCGTGATCTATTACAGCTCTCTACATGAAGCATACCGACTTTATTAGAGCCACAGAAAGACAAACGTTTTGCTGAAAAATGCACAATACATAATTTATAGCCTAGGGTGAAGTATAATGTATTTTAATAGAAAACTATGTGAATGGCGTTCTGTTCAGCCGGCAGGCTTTTCTGTCGGCTGTATTTAAATGCGCGTCTGGAGTTTCCCGCTCTGTGTAGCGCGCAGTGTCACGTGTCAAAATAAACAACACGTGCTGTCAGTGATTTCCGCCTTTAGAGGCCGCTCTCGTACTGTATAATGCCAGCGGACCCTTCTCAGCCATTCCGGCAACGGTTGCAAACCGGAAAACTATCGGCATGGATTTTTGCCGATAACCGATAGTTGTGGCAAAACCGATGAATCGGTCGACCTCTAAACAAGACAGCACTTTTCATGGTACAGTCAGTTGCAAATTGATAAAATCAAGTTTCCTTTGAATAGTTTCACTCAGAAATGCGACATTATACTAAATTAAAATGACTTGTGAAAGCAGTTTAATGTTGACTCTTCAGTGCCCTTAAGCCTGTTATGAATAGCATTCTGCTCTTAGTATTATCAACGGTGTATGTCATTTATTCAAAGTATGCAAATGCGGTATGCAAATTCTGGAAAAAAAATGGAATGATACCAGTATAAAATAGTACAGCATTTGCCAAAATATACAGTATAAAATGGAGCATACTGCAAGCAATAGGACTACTTTATCCCAGCTTATTCTACCTGATTTTCCATATATAGTATGATGGGCTGTAAATCAGAAATATTATCAACCCTGACTTTTAACTTATCTTTCTCAACATGCAGTGCAGTGTATACTGTGCAGTAAGCAATAAAAGTCACACTAACATTGTGAATGTAGCCATAAAGCATGTGTGGCCTCTTTAAATCACTGGTTGAAAGCTTCAGACATGTCTTTTGTCTGATTATCGACTGATGTATTTGTGCTGTAGATGCTAAAATATTCATGTAGTTAATGTGGATAGTAGTTTCATGTTGCAGAAATCTCCCCCTCACTCTCATCTCTTCTTTCTCTCCTCCAACCCCCATCAATCCCCTGTGAAACTGAGTCAGTTTCAGTGCACTTGGCCTACAAATCACCTTTCCATGCCAATAGAGAAAGAATGACCATCTTGCCCTGGCACTGTAATTGCTCTACTATGGCGTATTGATATCCTTAGCCAATCTCCAGGGGCACACTTAACGACAATCCATCGCTCATCCAGGATACCATACTAGAATACTGATCGTCTTTTTAACATGACTTCACTCTAGCATTTGTCATGAGTGATATACACAGTATGATTCATCTGTCCCACTGTAGCAGATCAAGCCCCAAAGACACTGAAATCATCTCTTATACTTGCTTTTTTCCCCTAAATACTGCATATTGTTTTTTTAGATGGTATCTGGCACAGTATGTGTTATGCAACAATAAACATGGCAAAAAGTAGGGCTGCAAAATCGATTAATCGCAAATAATCACTTTCAAAACAAAAGTATGTGTTTATGAAAAATATGTGTGTGTACTATTTAGGCATGTGCGGTATACCGGTATAGGAAAAATACTGGAATATATTATATTTCAAACGGTACGATATCATAATTTTGCTCAATTCAGTATTTCATATGCTGCGGTTGCGACGTGCACCTGTAGGTGGCAGTGCTTCCCAAATTGTTGCGCAACCGGTAAATGTGAAAACAGAACAACGCGATGGATCAAACAGATCAAACTCTCTCAACTCACCTGAAATTAATAAAAAAAGAGAATAGTAGAAGTGAAATATGACATTACTTCGCATACAAAACAGAATGAACTGACCTTACTGCACCTGTATGCAAGCGTTGCTATAAATCATGTGTTGCCACAGGAGGCAACACATCAAACCTTTTTAAGCATTTTTCGCTTGCTCATCCTGATCTTTTCAGAGAATTAAGAGATTGACGAGTGCATCATTCATAAATCCAGATTTAATTTTAACTTTTATTTACAACTGATCAACGCACATACAGATGTGATACAGTAAGTGCAAATGTGTGTGCATGACACGCTAGAACCAGTGAAGTTTTGGTCACATAATATAAGCACTTGCATTTTATACAATCGAATATTAATTGAATTTGAATTAAGTAAGTTTTGCTATATTAATTTTGGCTAATATGAAGCAGCCGAGAGAGCTAGAGAGTGAGATTTATATTTAATGCTTTTTCTTTGGCTATCCGAGTCTGAAATCTGAAAAAAAAAATCTGAGAGAGAGAGAGAAATAATAACGTGATTTTGAATATTACTTTGACTGTTAGAATAACACTTTACAATAAAGCAACATTTGTTTTGTTATTTCAGTATTTTATTTTTTTTCTTCAAACTGTCAAAATATAACCTATGTTCCCGGTAGGTTTTTATGTTACAGTTTGATACAAATTGATTAAGATATGAATCTGTATTTATTATTATTATTTTAATCAAGTTGTTTTCAATTCACTTATCTTTTGAGGCTGGTTATTTGTCACCTATGGTATCGATTTAGTATCGATACCGAGGTATTACATTGTGGTATCGTACCGAAGCCAAAATTATGGTGTCGAGCCATCTTTAGTACTATGTGTATACACACAAACATGTATATATTTAATAAACATGCATATATTATGTAAACACATACTTTTGGTTAGGAAGCGATTAATTGTGATTTAATTGATTTTTCAGCCCTACCAAAAAGTAGTATGCTACTCAATACTTTGCATGTTTAATTCAAAATTGAGGTTGATATTGCCTGGTCACTCTGAAAATTGGCAGGTTGAGAGCAATGCATTGTGGTAGGGCTGCAGTATTTGGGGGGGATATCTGAACCCAGATAAAAAATTCAGGATTGCTATGTATTTTTGTAGGGCTGCACAATTTGGCCAGAATTTTGTGATATGTCAATATGTCTATTAGGGCTGTGCAAATATTCGAATGCGACAATCATGCGCATCTAGTCAGTAAAGCCGGTTCTGTGATTAGTAGTAAATCTCCTTCATGTGCTTTCAGATGGAGCCGCATTTAATAAACAGAGCCGTAGTTCGCTGACAATCTACGCAATATTGCATTCATAATCGAATGCGATTCATCTGCGATTATGAACACGATATTGCGTAATCATTTTGACGACGATGTAAAATTAGAAAATATTGTGAATATCGAATATTTCAAATTCAAGCATACCTTCCCAAAAGAACAAGCCGAACGTCCAATATTACGTCCCCTTACGTATTACCACGGAAGAGACGTGAGGTGGGAGACGGTCTTTTTTTAACACTTTACCAAAAACCTCTGTATTTTCCTAAAAAAAATTTAAAAGAGACAAAATGTTATTGCGGACTGCTCTACACGCCTCTACTACACAAGCTTTCATGAGTGTGGTTGCCAGATATCAAGAATTCAAATCCCCGAATCAGAGCTTCGCTGTTAAAAGGATACATTTTCTATTCCGTGTTTTGCTTATTTTAAGCAATCTGGCAACCATGCGCACACGCTCGCTCCTCATTGCGGAAGCCCCGCCGACGATGATCTGAAAACACCGACAAACAAGCTGGAGTTAAGCGATCAAAATGAAAGTGTCACTCAACCTGTCTATGTTCTGTCATGAGATCTCGACTGTATTGTTTGCGATTGTGATCGCTGAATAAATGCACGTTGTTAAATGCATAACTAATAAATAAATTAGGGATGCACCGAATATTCGGCCACCGAAAGACTTTTAACACCGATCAAACAATACGGCCGAAATGTTGTGATGACGCAAACAGAAACCGCGACCTGCACGTGCTTGTCTGAAGCAACATGTCTGCGGTGTGGACGGATGTTTTCAAATGGAGCGGCATTTAATACACAGAGCCGTAGTTCACCGACAAGCTACGCAATATCACGTTCAATATCGCAAACGATTCATCTGCGATTCTGAGCGCGAATTGCGTAGTTTGTCAGTGAACTACGGCTCTGTGTATTAAATGCTGCTGCGTTTGAAAACAGGTGATGGAGATTTAGCGCTAATCACGGAACCGGCTTTACTGACGAGATGCGCATGACTATCGCATGCAAAATATCGCGCAGCCCTACCTGAAATCCAAACATTCCGATCGCTACGCTGAATATGAGAGGAACGCGTCGCGGCACAGAAAAGGAAAACGCCTCCGAGCACGCCCGAGTGTCTGTGGCGGACGTTTTTGAAAAGGCAAGGAAGTTTCCCAGTGATGGTGTCAAGGCAAAGGGCATAAACATACACAAAAGTTAACATATGGGATATGGCAGTCTTTGTTTTGATACACTATTATGTTGAAGGCCTACAGAGAAAATATTATTGTATCTTTAAGCAGTTGTACTTATTCTGAATGCACTTTCTTGTAGTGTTCCTACAGAGAAAAATTTAAAATGCATTTGACCTAAATGCACTTTGTTTTTATGAGAACATTTAATTTTACAACCTTTCAGCAGGCCAGTAGGCCTGTACATTATTATTTAATGTACACATGAGTGGGGTCAAGTTAAACATTTTATACTGTGCATTGTTGCAATGTGCTAAATAAATATTTGCATAATTTGTAATTGATTTATTCTTTGAAACTTTAATATTAATTTATGCAATTGCAATGCCTTGATTTTAGTTAGTACACAGTCATGGCCATAAATGCAATGGTACTAATAATTGGCATAATTCTTTTCGGTGTTTCGGTTTTCGGCCTTGGTTTCCTCTTTTTCGGTTTTCGGTTTCGGCCAAGAATTTTCATTTCGGTGCATCCCTAAAATAAATGCATAACTGCTGTTGATTGAATAGAAAAACATAGGCTATTGCAATTTGGAATTACTATTAGGAATTTCACTGTTATAATAATTTTCATTTGTTTTACCAGTTTTCATAATATAGACCAAG